>NW_027616783.1:0-190000 GCF_964187855.1 Myxine glutinosa
CACTTTTGCACTTGTATTAGTGTGGAAAAAACACTTTTCGCACTTGTGTTAGTGTTGAAAAACCACTTTTCGCACTTGTGTTAATGTTGAAAAACCACTTTTCGCACTTGTGTTGGTGCAGGAAACCACTTTTGCACTTGTATTAGTGTGGAAAAACCACTTTTCGCACTTGTGTTAGTGTTGAAAAACCACTTTTCACACTTGTGTTAGTGTTGAAAAACCACTTTTCGCACTTATGTTGGTGCAGCAAACCACTTTTGCACTTGTATTAGTGTGGAAAAAACACTTTTCGCACTTGTGTTAGTGTTGAAAAACCACTTTTCGCACTTGTGTTAGTGTTGAAAAACCACTTTTCGCACTTGTGTTGGTGCAGGAAACCACTTCTGCACTTGTATTAGTGTGGAAAAAACACTTTTTGCACTTGTGATAGTATTGAAAAACCACTTTTCGCACTTGTGTTAGTGTTGAAAAAACACTTTTCGCACTTGTGTTGGTGCAGGAAACCACTTTTGCACTTGTATTAGTGTGGAAAAAAAAAACTTTTCACACTTGTGTTAGTGTTGAAAAACCACTTTTCGCACTTGTGTTAGTGTTGAAAAACCACTTTTCGCACTTGTGTTGGTGCAGGAAACCACTTTTGCACTTGTATTAGTGTGGAAAAAAAAACTTTTCACACTTGTGTTAGTGTTGAAAAACCACTTTTCGCACTTGTGTTAGTGTTGAAAAACCACTTTTCGCACTTGTGTTGGTGCAGGAAACCACTTTTGCACTTGTATTAGTGTGGAAAAACCACTTTTCACACTTGTGTTATTGTTTAAAAACCACTTTTCGCACTTGTGTTCGTGTTGAAAAACCACTTTTCGCACTTGTGTTGGTGCAGGAAACCACTTTTGCACTTGTATTAGTGTGGACAAAACACTTTTTGCACTTGTGATAGTGTTGAAAAACCACTTTTCGCACTTGTGTTAGTGTTGAAAAACCACTTTTCGCACTTGTGTTGGTGCAGGAAACCACTTTTGCACCTGTATAAGTGTGGAAAAAACACTTTTCGCACTTGTGTTAGTGTTGAAAAACCACTTTTCGCACTTGTGTTAGTGTTGAAAAACCACTTTTCGCACTTGTGTTGGTGCAGGAAACCACTTCTGCACTTGTATTAGTGTGGAAAAAACACTTTTTGCACTTGTGATAGTATTGAAAAACCACTTTTCGCACTTGTGTTAGTGTTGAAAAAACACTTTTCGCACTTGTGTTGGTGCAGGAAACCACTTTTGCACTTGTATTAGTGTGGAAAAAAAAACTTTTCACACTTGTGTTAGTGTTGAAAAACCACTTTTCGCACTTGTGTTAGTGTTGAAAAACCACTTTTCGCACTTGTGTTGGTGCAGGAAACCACTTTTGCACTTGTATTAGTGTGGAAAAACCACTTTTCACACTTGTGTTATTGTTTAAAAACCACTTTTCGCACTTGTGTTCGTGTTGAAAAACCACTTTTCGCACTTGTGTTGGTGCAGGAAACCACTTTTGCACTTGTATTAGTGTGGACAAAACACTTTTTGCACTTGTGATAGTGTTGAAAAACCACTTTTCGCACTTGTGTTAGTGTTGAAAAACCACTTTTCGCACTTGTGTTGGTGCAGGAAACCACTTTTGCACCTGTATTAGTGTGGAAAAACCACTTTTCGCACTTGTGTTAGTGTTGAAAAACCACTTTTCGCAATTGTGTTAGTGTTGAAAAACCACTTTTCGCACTTGTGTTAGTGTTGAAAAACCACTTTTCGCACTTGTGTTGGTGCAGGAAACCACTTTTGCACTTGTATTAGTGTGGAAAAAACACTTTTCGCACTTGTGTTAGTGTTGAAAAACCACTTTTCGCACTTGTGTTAGTGTTGAAAAACCACTTTTCGCACTTGTGTTGGTGCAAGAAACCACTTTTGCACTTGTATTAGTGTGGAAAAACCACTTTTCGCACTTGTGTTAGTGTTGAAAAACCACTTTTCGCACTTGTGTTAGTGTTGAAAAACCACTTTTCGCACTTGTGTTAGTGTTGAAAAACCACTTTTCGCACTTGTGTTGGTGCAGGAAACCACTTTTGCACTTGTATTAGTGTGGAAAAAACACTTTCGCACTTGTGTTAGTGTTGAAAAACCACTTTCGCACTTGTGTTAGTGTTGAAACCCAGTTTTCGCACTTGTGTTGGTGCAGGAAACCACTTTTGCACTTGTATTAGTGTGGAAAAAACACTTTTTGCACTTGTGATAGTGTTGAAAAACCACTTTTCGCACTTGTGTTAGTGTTGAAAAACCACTTTTCGCACTTATGTTCGTGCAGGAAACCACTTTTGCACTTGTATTAGTGTGGAAAAAACACTTTTCGCACTTGTGTTAGTGTTGAAAAACCACTTTTCGCACTTGTGTTAGTGTTGAAAAACCACTTTTCGCACTTGTGTTGGTGCAGGAAACCACTTCTGCACTTGTATTAGTGTGGAAAAAACACTTTTTGCACTTGTGATAGTGTTGAAAAACCACTTTTCGCACTTGTGTTAGTGTTGAAAAAACACTTTTCGCACTTGTGTTGGTGCAGGAAACCACTTTTGCACTTGTATTAGTGTGGAAAAACCATTTTTCACACTTGTGTTCGTGTTGAAAAACCACTTTTCGCACTTGTGTTAGTGTTGAAAAACCACTTTTCGCACTTGTGTTGGTGCAGGAAACCACTTTTGCACTTGTATTAGTGTGGAAAAACCACTTTTCACACTTGTGTTAGGGTTGAAAAACCACTTTTCGCACTTGTGTTAGTGTTGAAAAACCACTTTTCGCACTTGTGTTGGTGCAGGAAACCACTTTTGCACTTGTATTAGTGTGGAAAAACCATTTTTCACACTTGTGTTAGTGTTGAAAAACCACTTTTCGCACTTGTGTTAGTGTTGAAAAACCACTTTTCGCACGTGTGTTGGTGCAGGAAACCACTTTTACACTTGTATTAGTGTGGAAAAAACACTTTTCACACTTGTGTTAGTGTTGAAAAACCACTTTTCGCACTTGTGTTAGTGTTGAAAAACCACTTTTCACACGTGTGTTGGTACAGGAAACCACTTTTGCACTTGTATTAGTGTGGAAAAAACACTTTTTGCACTTGTGATAGTGTTGAAAAACCACTTTTCGCACTTGTGTTAGTGTTGAAAAACCACTTTTCGCACTTATGTTGGTGCAGGAAACCACTTTTGCACTTGTATTAGTGTGGAAAAAACACTTTTCGCACTTGTGTTAGTGTTGAAAAACCACTTTTCGCACTTGTGTTAGTGTTGAAAAACCACTTTTCGCACTTGTGTTGGTGCAGGAAACCACTTCTGCACTTGTATTAGTGTGGAAAAAACACTTTTTGCACTTGTGATAGTGTTGAAAAACCACTTTTCGCACTTGTGTTAGTGTTGAAAAAACACTTTTCGCACTTGTGTTGGTGCAGGAAACCACTTTTGCACTTGTATTAGTGTGGAAAAACCACTTTTCACACTTGTGTTAGTGTTGAAAAACCACTTTTCGCACTTGTGTTAGTGTTGAAAAACCACTTTTCGCACTTGTGTTAGTGCAGGACACCACTTTTGCACTTATATTAGTGTGGAAAAACCACTTTTCGCACTTGTGTTAGTGTTGAAAAACCACTTTTCACACTTGTGTTAGTGTTGAAAAACCACTTTTCGCACTTGTGTTAGTGTTGAAAAACCACTTTTCGCACGTGTGTTGGTGCAGGAAACCACTTTTCGCACTTGTGTTAGTGTTGAAAAACCACTTTTCGCACTTGTGTTAGTGTTGAAAAACCACTTTTCGCACTTGTGTTAGTGTTGAAAAACCACTTTTCGCACTTGTGTTGGTGCAGGAAACCACTTTTGCACTTGCATTAGTGTGGAAAAAACACTTTTTGCACTTGTGATAGTGTTGAAAACCACATTTCGCATTTGTGTTAGTGTTGAAAAACCACTTTTCGCACTTGTGTTGGTGCAGGAAACCACTTTTGCACTTGTATTAGTGTGGAAAAAACACTTTTCGCACTTGTGATAGTGTTGAAAAACCACTTTTCGCACTTGTGTTAGTGTTGAAAAACCACTTTTCACACTTATGTTGGTGCAGGAAACCACTTTTGCACTTGTATTAGTGTGGAAAAAACACTTTTCGCACTTGTGTTAGTGTTGAAAAACCACTTTTCGCACTTGTGTTAGTGTTGAAAAACCACTTTTCGCACTTGTGTTGGTGCAGGAAACCACTTCTGCACTTGTATTAGTGTGGAAAAAACACTTTTTGCACTTGTAATAGTGTTGAAAAACCACTTTTCGCACTTGTGTTAGTGTTGAAAAAACACTTTTCGCACTTGTGTTGGTGCAGGAAACCACTTTTGCACTTGTATTAGTGTGGAAAAACCACTTTTCACACTTGTGTTAGTGTTGAAAAACCACTTTTCGCACTTGTGTTAGTGTTGAAAAACCACTTTTCGCACTTGTGTTGGTGCAGGAAGCCACTTTTGCACTTGTATTAGTGCCCTGTACACCTGCCCCCGTCTGGGTCAAACCACAGAAAGGGAAGGTCTGCCTCCAGGGTTCCGGCCACTTGCGTATGGGAGAATCAGAATGCGCCTACACTCTCCCCGGGAAGCTGGGACAAGGGAGCTTGGGGATTACATTACGAATAGTACTGCAAGATAAACACAACCACAACATAACGGCTATAACATTCTCTAGGGGGGTTAGTAGGATTAATGGGGTGGTAAAGGGACTCCAGTGCTTATCCACCCACCTGGTCCCACCCCATGGGACAATGTTTATATGCGGCGACAAGGCTTACCCCTATTTACCAAATAATTGGGGGGGCACATGTTATCTGGGTTCAGTCCTTCCTGACGTTGAGATACTGGATGAGCTAGACCCAAAGTCCTTGGACAGGCGTTATAAGAGGTCAGTCATGAACGAAGATGGAACCACTAAACTACACGGGAGTCTATGGGAAAAGGTGTTTGGTTTCTTCTTCCCAGGAGCGGGCACAGTCATGGATAGTTTCCGAATAGACAAATTGGCGTTGACCCTAGAAAAGGTGGCAAACGACACCGCTACGGCTCATGACATACTATTGGACACGGTAATTCACATGCGTACAATGGTGATGCAGAATCGGGTGGCTTTGGACATGCTCCTGGCAGAGAAAGGAGGGGTATGCGGAATTATAGAGGGAAAATGTTGCACTTACATACCCGATCCATCTGAAGGAGTGTCAGCCGCAATAGTGAGACTAAGGGAAACTAGCCACGCCCTGACGATCGATCGGATCGCGCGTGAAAATTCTTATACATTTAGCTGGCTCACTGACTGGTTCCAGGGATGGACGGGCACCATAGTGAAGTGGTTATTGACCGCACTGGCTGTGATAATCGGGGTAGTAATTTGGGGGGCACTAATGAAATCTCTAGTCCTCCTCTGTATGAGAAAGTATTTTACAGGATGGAAAGTGAAAAAGCCGCCGACAACGACTATGGCTCTGACCACAGAGGCCGTCGACCTGAACGGGTCCTTCAACAAGGCAGTTGCGACCGGCGCTCCAGAAAATTGCATTGAATTTTGTAATGACTGTGATACTTGTGTGGATCCCATGTGGGAACTGGCTGCTGCCTGTAACGGTGTATGTGATGACTGTGATACTTGTGCTATAAACCCCTTGCGTGTACTGGCTAACGCTGCTTATGTATTACAAGCTGACAGCTGCACGCCCCCTTCCGACCCAACTATGGATCTGATTGCGACACTGGGTCTGGCGGTCGAGGGACCCGACGTGGATATCCTAGACCCGCAAGCCGACCAGGCGCCCATGGGAGACTTTGACATAAAGGAAGTTCCTCTCTTTGCTTCATATGTATTAAGTTCAAATGCTTCAAGTGAATCGGATTTTTACGCTCTGTACCCGGACCAGGAAATTGAGACACAAGATACTGACAATACTATGTATTCCCCAGAACAGCAGCACGTGAGGGACCTCATGGGCATGATCGTTGATTAACTTCGAAGATCTGCAAGGACTGAGTCTGCAAAGGGTGGGGGGAGCAAGTTCCGCAGGGGAGGTGACGGGCCCTCTGGCGGAGCAGAACCTCATCTGGACCAGACGCCTTCGTTGTGGATCCGAAACGTTAATGGACTTTCATGTTCTGAGCCCTCAGGTTCCAAGCACGCACCGCACGACACGCTCGCCAAATCGCCAGGTGAAGCGCTTTGGGCGCACGATATGCCCTTGGGAGATACCCGCATTACAATTATTTTTTCAATACCCGCATTACACAATTATTTTTCAATAAAGCCCGATGTGGCACGTTGTCTCTTAAGATACTTTGTCTCGACGAGACAAGAGGAAGGAATGTCAAGTCGTAGATTCTTTATTGACAATTCTCTGTTATGACAGCCGACTGCATGTCCCAACGTGAGGTAAACCCCGCCGGGAACGCGAATAGAGCGGCGTGCAGGGAGTGTTGAGATTCGTGCGGAGGCACGAGGGTGCGCGCCAAGACGGGGGGGGGGCGGCGTGGCGTCATCGCGTTAAGATGGTTGTGCCAGGTCGATCGGCGATCTCTGAATTTAAATCGGATTTTTGTCATGTGTGTTGTGAAATTAAACGTCTATCCGAGAATCCTGGCAATGTTCGTTTTATTAAAATGTGGTACAAACCTGCGTTTCCGCCGTGCGGCTCCGTGGAAGTTAGAGTAGAGTTATTGTGTTTTTAGGCAAGAGCCGAGCGAGCCGCGAGTCACGGGTGTGCTGTATGAGGTTGCTCGGAGGATGTGTGCCCAAATGCATTGTGGGTCATTGCGACTTTGCTGAATATCGGACGCTGGATGTCGGACGTTCATGCGCGCGTGGAATGTGTAGTTTCAAGCGGAGTGCTCGAATTGCAGATATAAACTTGAAAAACATTAATTATATAATCATAGCGGCGCCTGAATTTTAATAAACATGCTTCAGTTTGTGTTTAAAATGAGGTCATGCTGGACAATTGTATACGTGTGCTTTTTTCGAGGCTGGTCGTAAAACCACGCCCACATGCGCTTGTTTTTGCGTAATGCTAGTAGAATGACATGAACCTATCGTTAACCATATATATTTTGTTTTAATCACAGCAACGCATGACTCTGTATAAACATGCTTTGAATTACTCATGTACACAAACCCATAAAATATATGGGTTTGTTTGGCTAAGCATACACTCTCCTCTTTGTGAGTTACATTTCTGTTTTCTCGGAGCCCAGAGAAACATTTGGTCCGAATGATAAGGAAGGGCTGACTCCCCCGAATGATAACGGTGGGAGGGACTCTCGCCAGTCGCTTTGTTCTCTCGGAGATTTTCTGATAATCGTATTCGTATATAAGTGAATGAGAATCAATGCGTTTTCAGGAAGGCTTGACTTGGCATGTTCTTGCTGTAGCTTGCTGTAGACGTCTGTCTCCTCCGGATCTGTATAAGTTGGCTTTAATAAAAAACTGCGTCATTTTCAGGCTATTTGTGGACTTCTTCACCAAACGAAGAGCTGACTCTTCACAAAATGGTACCAGGAGTGGGGTGTCAACAGACGCGGAGGACGGGAAGCGGAACCCGGGCGACGGAAGGAAGGCTGCTCGAGGCCGGGACGCTGGCACTCTAATTTGATTAAGGTGAGCAATTGTCTTATACCAGAGGGCTATCTTTCCAAATTTGTACCTTGCTTCTTCGAACGGGTTCAGTCCGCTTCCCTGTCATCCGCGCTGTCTGCACTCGAACAGAAATTGTAAGTAAAGGCTCATTTAGGCCTCAGAATGACGTGGTTTTGTTAAAGCCAGGATAAACAAGTAAGGACTTAACAGTAAGCTTAAAGTTACAGTTAGCACCAGGAGGGGAAAGTGAGGTCGGACAGCCGTAAAGGTTGAGCCAGGCCGAGAACTTTCCAGGAAGGATCAGCCCAGAGCAATAAGATGGGAAGCAAGCTAAGGAAAGAAGGGGAACCCCTTAAGGGAACCCGGCATCTTTCATGTTTAAGAGGCATCATTTTGCCGCGGTAAGACCATTAAAGGACTGGGCTGTGTTAACTAAAGATTTAAGTAGTCCCTGGCCAGAGGAGGGATCGTTTGCACTTGACAAGTTGGAAGTGTTGTACGGAGCTTTGGATAAGCTACAAAGGGAAAAGAAACACTTCCCACCCGATTACTGGAAAGTGTATGGCTGGTGGGAAAAGGAAGGAATGAAGCGACTGGCAGCCTCAAGACAGGCTAGCTTGGCAGGGGAAGTACTGAAGCTTCAGGGCCAAAAGAAACAAGCTGACAGGGTTCAGCAGGACAAAACAAGTAAGTAAGCAGTTAAACAAGTAAATCAGCGAGTGATGCCGCTGGACCAAATGCCAGACCAAGACCCCCCACCCCCCCAAGCCCTGAGCCCTGTCCCCGGGCTACAGGCGCCACCTCTCCCACCCCCGCCCCTGTTCCCCCAGGGGTTAGACCCCCATAAAACTAGACCAGCCGCCCCTCAGGTTCACCTTAGCCCGGGCAATCCTTTTAGAGGACAAGAAATTAATGGGGCGGACAGCGGGTTCGCGGCCCCAGAAGGGCTAGGAGTATTGTATTGTACCCCTCAGTGGAAGGGCTCACGGAATCGGAGAACTCACAGCCTACAATCGAGATGTGTCCCTTTAAAAAACCATTTGAAAGAACCAGATTTGGCGGCTATGCAGGAGCGGGTGAGAACCTTGCTGGCTGAACAGCCCGGTCACGTACCGGAACTTATGCGTTTGTGGATACAAAATACAGGCGCAGATTGGCGGGACGTCTGCCACATGGGAGAGGCTGTATTGCCAGCGCGGGTGTGGGACCAGGCCAAAGTACACGCACGCTGGCCGAATGTAGCACCAACCCCGGCCCAGACCCTCGACGATTGGGGGGCCCTGGTCGACCTGTTGTTGGCCGGGGTACACATCGCACTAAGGCTAACCGACCAATTAGATGAAGCGGCCGAGCAGTGGGACATGGGCGACGATAAGAAGGCCGATGTAAAGGACGACATGTTGCAAATGATTGCCCAGGAATCCATAAGGGCCCCCTCCCCAAAATTTGGAACCCACAAGGGCCCCCTCCCCAAAACTGGAACATACAAGGGCCCCCTCCACAGCCGCAGAATTGGGCCGTGCAAAAGGACCCCCCACCCCCCCCCCCCAAGACCTGAGCTCAGTCCCGGGGCTCTAGGCAACACCCCAACACCCCCGCCCTGCCTTCCCTTTTTTTCACCTCAACCCACCCCAGTCCAACCCGTCCCAAAAAAAAAAAATCCTTTTCCTTGAATGAGAGACGTAACATGAATGAGCAAAGACTGTTTGGGAGTGGCTGGAGAAAGGCATGATTTGAGTCGATCTGAGTTTCGCGCGAAGAATGGGAGACTCACTCGTATATGAATGAGGAATGAATGTATATTGGGATGTTAATTGACGTGTGTATCTGGCCAATGCATTTGTCTGTCATCTGTTTGGGAGTTGTTTGGGAAGCGAATTGATATAAATCGGGTCAGGAAAGCACTCGGAGTGCCCTTGTCGATCTACTGTTGATATGAAGCGGTTTCTTGGAGATGGTTGCAGGATGGGCTGTTTTTTTTCTTTCGAGCGTTCATGTCAGACGAGCCATGTCGGAATAGTGGCCGGCTGCGACATATATGCCAGGCAATGTCACAGGACGAATACGTTATTTAAGATGGATTTATAAGATGGATAGATGGATGAATTTATTTAAGATGGCTAAAATAAACGATTTCAAGACAGAGTAATTAATTTCCGGAGCCAAGTTCCAACAGGAAGTCTTGTTCATACAGTAAGGTACAGTGCGGAGTGGCGGCTGGAAGATGCATCGATGCATTTGTGTTGACCAATTCGAAGTTTGACCTTTTAAAGTTTAGTTGACCTTTGTTCGAGATATGCAAGGGAAAGGTCAGAGGTAATTCACTAACCTTGGAAGAACGACAGGCAGTCAGTCTACGAGGTGTTGCTTTAACGACAGGATATAGAACCTAAATCTGGAAGGAAAGGACATTATATTGTTGGTTAAACTGAAGTCATGTACATAATTAGTGGACAGAGAATATCGAGTTTTTTGTTGTTGTGGAAGCGTCAGGTACAGTACGCTTGGAATTTAATTTAACCGGGTCGAGTACAGTGACGTGTTCGATCGAGCTGTGGGGATTTGAGATGGATTTGAGTCACGTTAAATGGAGGACATTTGGGAGGATGAAGAGATGCAAGTAACGTGGATTAAATTGTGGTATCACGAGTTGGGTGCCAGAGATATTGTGGTTATTATAACTCACTGATTATAGGGGGCGCCGGGCGCACCGAGTACAGATCGGGTTGCATGATGGAGCACGCATGCATGGATTTTGGCTTTGCGAGGCTCCGGATAGAAATTGGCATTTCGATGCTGTGGATTATATTGTGCCTGCCCGGAAAGGTGATGTCCTGTGCTGGGGCTGGCGACATGCCTCTGTTATTTGTCTGTCTGTCGGTCTGATTGTAAGTCTTTGGTACTGGGAGATGCTGTTGTCTACTCTGAATGACAGGTGGTGGTATCCAGGGCGCTGAGGAGTTTGTTCACGTTGTAAAGTTTGTTTATTTAGTTTGTTTATTGTAGAGAAGAGTGCTTTTGGGATTCCGGAGCCAGAGTGGATAATTTGAGGGTAGTAGGTGGAGTAGAGGACATCTTTGCAGTGCTGTAGGTTGTCCTTGTAGGCTTGGGGGTGAACTAATTTGGGTTTAATAGGCACAAGCTGGTCTAAACAGGGTGAGGAGGATGGTGTGATTGATGATGTCAAAGGAGGCGTTGAGGTGAGGAGGATGAAAATGTTGAGGTTGACGGCATCAGAGGAGAGAAAAGGTCGCTGGTGATTTTGAGGAGAGCAGTTTCAGTACTGTGGCTGGAGCAGAATCCGGATTGGGATGTTTCATACAGGTTATTGGCAGAGTGGTGATGTTTGAGTTGAGTGGCCACAGCACGTTCCAAAACTTTTGACAGAAAGGGTAGATTGGAGATGAGTCTGAAGTTATTTAGGGTGTCAGGGTTTAGTCCAGGGTTTTTTCCAGAATGGGGGTGAAGTTTCACGAGTTTTTGGGGAAATCGGTATGTGAAGCTGGATTAAGTTGGAACTGCTTGATGAGCCATGGAGATGGATTGGGTTTTGCTGTTGGTTGTCTGGGAGTTCGGTTGTTGCATTGCCAAAGGTTTCTGTGTGGTGGACACACTCGTTGGCTGTTGTTTTGTGTGACGTGGATGGAGATGTATGTGGCTGCGTGTGGCTGCCTGGAGTCGGGAAGACGGCTACAGTGGTTGATATTGGTTGTGGATCATCCGGGGTGCTTCGATTTGCATAGGGGGTGAAGATTGGGATATTACATTATTTTAAGTAAGTATTGGTATGAGTAATTACATAAGTAATTATGAGTTATTATGAGTATTAGTTATGAGTAAGTGATTATTTTAGTAAAGTTACATGTTTCGCTGTGTTGTGGATCTGCGGACAAGCTAGTTTGATGGGTACCCTGGGGTCTTCGGCGTGTCTATGTGTTTGGCTATCTGTTACACCGGACTCTTGAATGGGTTTTCATGAGACGAATTTCAGACATAACAGTGAGAATCTATTTTGAGCGAATCACAGTGGGTGAGGAAAACATTGTGTGTGACCAGACACCAGAACTGACCAGAATTGAAATTGGAAGTAAACCAGGTTATTTCTATTATTTGTTTATTCGTGAAAATAAATAAATAATAGGGGGAGGTTAATGGAGGTTAATGGTGGTTTGTTTGTGTTAATGGAGGTTAATGGTGGTTTGTTTGTGTTAATTCTAGTTGAAACTCTCGCTGAAGTAATTTTCGTTTATTTTTATTTTTTGATTCGATTTGAGAGTTGAGATGATTGATTTTTTATTAATTTTATAATTTTATTTTTATTGATGTTGGAAACAGGTAATGGGATGCTGAGAGAAGGATTGAATTTATTTTGAATTGGACTGGATTAAATGGGATTGAATTAAAAAATTGAATATTGGATAAAATTGGATCCACTTGAAAAAAGTGGATTAGGAAATTGGAGAAAAGGTGTTCTATGAAACTATGAATTGAATGAATTGAATCTATGAATTGGAGACCTGTAGACCAGGCGCTCCCAGGAGACTTGTGGACCAGGTGTTCCACCAGAGGAAAAAGACCAGGTGTTCGTAAAACACTTCACCCGCAAGAACGCCTTGGAACCAAGGTGGAAGGGACCAGTCCAGGTGTTGCTGACTACACCAACGGCAGTCTTTTGCGAGGGCAAGACTTCGTGGATCCACGCCACGCACTGTAAGTTGGCCATACAAGCACCAGACACTACACCACAGCAACCACAGTAAGGATGGGCCTAATCATAGGTACAATACTATTGATAGCGACAGCAGCTAGGGGAAACTCCGATTCCAATAGATGCGAAAACAAAACCCGACACCTCACCGTAACATGGGGACAAAGAGTATCACTACCATGTTTCAAACAGAAAGCCCTGCACACAAATTGGGTGAACATAAATTGGCTAGCACTGTCGGCAGGGCCTGGACGCGTTGGCATGGTACTACAAAAGCAACGAGAGTTCCGGGAAGATGGGCAAGCTAGCATTAAGACCTTGGCCCAACCAGGATACCAATGGGGAACCCCTGATTTTAAGCTACAAACACGCAAACGCCTAGGGAAAGACATGACCATGCAGGTCCGGTGCAGCGTCTGGACCCCTGGCGCGGCCGGTGGCGAAAGGAACTACATACCATGCATCGAATACATACTCACGCCACAACCCCAGAATAAGGCCCCAAAGAAGGGTGAAAACACATATTGGAAAGTGGCCAGGGAGGTGGCAACAATTCAAAATAGGACACACTGCTGGTCGTGCATGCGCTTTCCCCAAGCAGGCACCACAGGAATACACATGATAGTGCTACCTCTGTCCCTCAATGACCTCTGCTCACAACCTATCGATTCCCCATGTTTAGTCACCACGCTGGAAAGAGAAGGGGTTGACAACGGCAAGAGTTGCAATCGACAATTTAATTATCGCCCGTCAATGATTGCCCATGTGGCCGAGAGGCCTGCCCCCGTCTGGGTCAAACCACAGAAAGGGAAGGTCTGCCTCCAGGGTTCCGGCCACTTGCGTATGGGAGAATCAGAATGCGCCTACACTCTCCCCGGGAAGCTGGGACAAGGGAGCTCGGGGATTACATTACGAATAGTACTGCAAGATAAACACAACCACAACATAACGGCTATAACATTCTCTAGGGGGGTTAGTAGGATTAATGGGGTGGTAAAGGGACTCCAGTGCTTATCCACCCACCTGGTCCCACCCCATGGGACAATGTTTATATGCGGCGACAAGGCTTACCCCTATTTACCAAATAATTGGGGGGGCACATGTTATCTGGGTTCAGTCCTTCCTGACGTTGAGATACTGGATGAGCTAGACCCAAAGTCCTTGGACAGGCGTTATAAGAGGTCAGTCATGAACGAAGATGGAACCACTAAACTACACGGGAGTCTATGGGAAAAGGTGTTTGGTTTCTTCTTCCCAGGAGCGGGCACAGTCATGGATAGTTTCCGAATAGACAAATTGGCGTTGACCCTAGAAAAGGTGGCAAACGACACCGCTACGGCTCATGACATACTATTGGAGACGGTAATTCACATGCGTACAATGGTGATGCAGAATCGGGTGGCTTTGGACATGCTCCTGGCAGAGAAAGGAGGGGTATGCGGAATTATAGAGGGAAAATGTTGCACTTACATACCCGATCCATCTGAAGGAGTGTCAGCCGCAATAGTGAGACTAAGGGAAACTAGCCACGCCCTGACGATCGATCGGATCGCGCGTGAAAATTCTTATACATTTAGCTGGCTCACTGACTGGTTCCAGGGATGGACGGGCACCATAGTGAAGTGGTTATTGACCGCACTGGCTGTGATAATCGGGGTAGTAATTTGGGGGGCACTAATGAAATCTCTAGTCCTCCTCTGTATGAGAAAGTATTTTACAGGATGGAAAGTGAAAAAGCCGCCGACAACGACTATGGCTCTGACCACAGAGGCCGTCGACCTGAACGGGTCCTTCAACAAGGCAGTTGCGACCGGCGCTCCAGAAAATTGCATTGAATTTTGTAATGACTGTGATACTTGTGCGGATCCCATGTGGGAACTGGCTGCTGCCTGTAACGGTGTATGTGATGACTGTGATACTTGTGCTATAAACCCCTTGCGTGTACTGGCTAACGCTGCTTATGTATTACAAGCTGACAGCTGCACGCCCCCTTCCGACCCAACTATGGATCTGATTGCGACACTGGGTCTGGCGGTCGAGGGACCCGACGTGGATATCCTAGACCCGCAAGCCGACCAGGCGCCCATGGGAGACTTTGACATAAAGGAAGTTCCTCTCTTTGCTTCATATGTATTAAGTTCAAATGCTTCAAGTGAATCGGATTTTTACGCTCTGTACCCGGACCAGGAAATTGAGACACAAGATACTGACAATACTATGTATTCCCCAGAACAGCAGCACGTGAGGGACCTCATGGGCATGATCGTTGATTAACTTCGAAGATCTGCAAGGACTGAGTCTGCAAAGGGTGGGGGGAGCAAGTTCCGCAGGGGAGGTGACGGGCCCTCTGGCGGAGCAGAACCTCATCTGGACCAGACGCCTTCGTTGTGGATCCGAAACGTTAATGGACTTTCATGTTCTGAGCCCTCAGGTTCCAAGCACGCACCGCACGACACGCTCGCCAAATCGCCAGGCGAAGCGCTTTGGGCGCACGATATGCCCTTGGGAGATACCCGCATTACAATTATTTTTTCAATACCCGCATTACACAATTATTTTTCAATAAAGCCCGATGTGGCACGTTGTCTCTTAAGATACTTTGTCTCGACGAGACAAGAGGAAGGAATGTCAAGTCGTAGATTCTTTATTGACAATTCTCTGTTATGACAGCCGACTGCATGTCCCAACGTGAGGTAAACCCCGCCGGGAACGCGAATAGAGCGGCGTGCAGGGAGTGTTGAGATTCGTGCGGAGGCACGAGGGTGCGCGCCAAGACGGGGGGGGCGGCGTGGCGTCATCGCGTTAAGATGGTTGTGCCAGGTCGATCGGCGATCTCTGAATTTAAATCGGATTTTTGTCATGTGTGTTGTGAAATTAAACGTCTATCCGAGAATCCTGGCAATGTTCGTTTTATTAAAATGTGGTACAAACCTGCGTTTCCGCCGTGCGGCTCCGTGGAAGTTAGAGTAGAGTTATTGTGTTTTTAGGCAAGAGCCGAGCGAGCCGCGAGTCACGGGTGTGCTGTATGAGGTTGCTCGGAGGATGTGTGCCCAAATGCATTGTGGGTCATTGCGACTTTGCTGAATATCGGACGCTGGATGTCGGACGTTCATGCGCGCGTGGAATGTGTAGTTTCAAGCGGAGTGCTCGAATTGCAGATATAAACTTGAAAAACATTAATTATATAATCATAGCGGCGCCTGAATTTTAATAAACATGCTTCAGTTTGTGTTTAAAATGAGGTCATGCTGGACAATTGTATACGTGTGCTTTTTTCGAGGCTGGTCGTAAAACCACGCCCACATGCGCTTGTTTTTGCGTAATGCTAGTAGAATGACATGAACCTATCGTTAACCATATATATTTTGTTTTAATCACAGCAACGCATGACTCTGTATAAACATGCTTTGAATTACTCATGTACACAAACCCATAAAATATATGGGTTTGTTTGGCTAAGCATACACTCTCCTCTTTGTGAGTTACATTTCTGTTTTCTCGGAGCCCAGAGAAACATTTGGTCCGAATGATAAGGAAGGGCTGACTCCCCCGAATGATAACGGTGGGAGGGACTCTCGCCAGTCGCTTTGTTCTCTCGGAGATTTTCTGATAATCGTATTCGTATATAAGTGAATGAGAATCAATGCGTTTTCAGGAAGGCTTGACTTGGCATGTTCTTGCTGTAGCTTGCTGTAGACGTCTGTCTCCTCCGGATCTGTATAAGTTGGCTTTAATAAAAAACTGCGTCATTTTCAGGCTATTTGTGGACTTCTTCACCAAACGAAGAGCTGACTCTTCACAAAATGGTACCAGGAGTGGGGTGTCAACAGACGCGGAGGACGGGAAGTGGAACCCGGGCGACGGAAGGAAGGCTGCTCGAGGCCGGGACGCTGGCACTCTAATTTGATTAAGGTGAGCAATTGTCTTATACCAGAGGGCTATCTTTCCAAATTTGTACCTTGCTTCTTCGAACGGGTTCAGTCCGCTTCCCTGTCATCCGCGCTGTCTGCACTCGAACAGAAATTGTAAGTAAAGGCTCATTTAGGCCTCAGAATGACGTGGTTTTGTTAAAGCCAGGATAAACAAGTAAGGACTTAACAGTAAGCTTAAAGTTACAGTTAGCACCAGGAGGGGAAAGTGAGGTCGGACAGCCGTAAAGGTTGAGCCAGGCCGAGAACTTTCCAGGAAGGATCAGCCCAGAGCAATAAGATGGGAAGCAAGCTAAGGAAAGAAGGGGAACCCCTTAAGGGAACCCGGCATCTTTCATGTTTAAGAGGCATCATTTTGCCGCGGTAAGACCATTAAAGGACTGGGCTGTGTTAACTAAAGATTTAAGTAGTCCCTGGCCAGAGGAGGGATCGTTTGCACTTGACAAGTTGGAAGTGTTGTACGGAGCTTTGGATAAGCTACAAAGGGAAAAGAAACACTTCCCACCCGATTACTGGAAAGTGTATGGCTGGTGGGAAAAGGAAGGAATGAAGCGACTGGCAGCCTCAAGACAGGCTAGCTTGGCAGGGGAAGTACTGAAGCTTCAGGGCCAAAAGAAACAAGCTGACAGGGTTCAGCAGGACAAAACAAGTAAGTAAGCAGTTAAACAAGTAAATCAGCGAGTGATGCCGCTGGACCAAATGCCAGACCAAGACCCCCCACCCCCCCAAGCCCTGAGCCCTGTCCCCGGGCTACAGGCGCCACCTCTCCCACCCCCGCCCCTGTTCCCCCAGGGGTTAGACCCCCATAAAACTAGACCAGCCGCCCCTCAGGTTCACCTTAGCCCGGGCAATCCTTTTAGAGGACAAGAAATTAATGGGGCGGACAGCGGGTTTGCGGCCCCAGAAGGGCTAGGAGTATTGTATTGTACCCCTCAGTGGAAGGGCTCACGGAATCGGAGAACTCACAGCCTACAATCGAGATGTGTCCCTTTAAAAAACCATTTGAAAGAACCAGATTTGGCGGCTATGCAGGAGCGGGTGAGAACCTTGCTGGCTGAACAGCCCGGTCACGTACCGGAACTTATGCGTTTGTGGATACAAAATACAGGCGCAGATTGGCGGGACGTCTGCCACATGGGAGAGGCTGTATTGCCAGCGCGGGTGTGGGACCAGGCCAAAGTACACGCACGCTGGCCGAATGTAGCACCAACCCCGGCCCAGACCCTCGACGATTGGGGGGCCCTGGTCGACCTGTTGTTGGCCGGGGTACACATCGCACTAAGGCTAACCGACCAATTAGATGAAGCGGCCGAGCAGTGGGACATGGGCGACGATAAGAAGGCCGATGTAAAGGACGACATGTTGCAAATGATTGCCCAGGAATCCATAAGGGCCCCCTCCCCAAAATTTGGAACCCACAAGGGCCCCCTCCCCAAAACTGGAACATACAAGGGCCCCCTCCACAGCCGCAGAATTGGGCCGTGCAAAAGGACCCCCCACCCCCCCCCCCAAGACCTGAGCTCAGTCCCGGGGCTCTAGGCAACACCCCAACACCCCCGCCCTGCCTTCCCTTTTTTTCACTTCAACCCACCCCAGTCCAACCCGTCCCAAAAAAAAAAAAATCCTTTTCCTTGAATGAGAGACGTAACATGAATGAGCAAAGACTGTTTGGGAGTGGCTGGAGAAAGGCATGATTTGAGTCGATCTGAGTTTCGCGCGAAGAATGGGAGACTCACTCGTATATGAATGAGGAATGAATGTATATTGGGATGTTAATTGACGTGTGTATCTGGCCAATGCATTTGTCTGTCATCTGTTTGGGAGTTGTTTGGGAAGCGAATTGATATAAATCGGGTCAGGAAAGCACTCGGAGTGCCCTTGTCGATCTACTGTTGATATGAAGCGGTTTCTTGGAGATGGTTGCAGGATGGGCTGTTTTTTTTCTTTCGAGCGTTCATGTCAGACGAGCCATGTCGGAATAGTGGCCGGCTGCGACATATATGCCAGGCAATGTCACAGGACGAATACGTTATTTAAGATGGATTTATAAGATGGATAGATGGATGAATTTATTTAAGATGGCTAAAATAAACGATTTCAAGACAGAGTAATTAATTTCCGGAGCCAAGTTCCAACAGGAAGTCTTGTTCATACAGTAAGGTACAGTGCGGAGTGGCGGCTGGAAGATGCATCGATGCATTTGTGTTGACCAATTCGAAGTTTGACCTTTTAAAGTTTAGTTGACCTTTGTTCGAGATATGCAAGGGAAAGGTCAGAGGTAATTCACTAACCTTGGAAGAACGACAGGCAGTCAGTCTACGAGGTGTTGCTTTAACGACAGGATATAGAACCTAAATCTGGAAGGAAAGGACATTATATTGTTGGTTAAACTGAAGTCATGTACATAATTAGTGGACAGAGAATATCGAGTTTTTTGTTGTTATGGAAGCGTCAGGTACAGTACGCTTGGAATTTAATTTAACCGGGTCGAGTACAGTGACGTGTTCGATCGAGCTGTGGGGATTTGAGATGGATTTGAGTCACGTTAAATGGAGGACATTTGGGAGGATGAAGAGATGCAAGTAACGTGGATTAAATTGTGGTATCACGAGTTGGGTGCCAGAGATATTGTGGTTATTATAACTCACTGATTATAGGGGGCGCCGGGCGCACCGAGTACAGATCGGGTTGCATGATGGAGCACGCATGCATGGATTTTGGCTTTGCGAGGCTCCGGATAGAAATTGGCATTTCGATGCTGTGGATTATATTGTGCCTGCCCGGAAAGGTGATGTCCTGTGCTGGGGCTGGCGACATGCCTCTGTTATTTGTCTGTCTGTCGGTCTGATTGTAAGTCTTTGGTACTGGGAGATGCTGTTGTCTACTCTGAATGACAGGTGGTGGTATCCAGGGCGCTGAGGAGTTTGTTCACGTTGTAAAGTTTGTTTATTTAGTTTGTTTATTGTAGAGAAGAGTGCTTTTGGGATTCCGGAGCCAGAGTGGATAATTTGAGGGTAGTAGGTGGAGTAGAGGACATCTTTGCAGTGCTGTAGGTTGTCCTTGTAGGCTTGGGGGTGAACTAATTTGGGTTTAATAGGCACAAGCTGGTCTAAACAGGGTGAGGAGGATGGTGTGATTGATGATGTCAAAGGAGGCGTTGAGGTGAGGAGGATGAAAATGTTGAGGTTGCCGGCATCAGAGGAGAGAAAAGGTCGCTGGTGATTTTGAGGAGAGCAGTTTCAGTACTGTGGCTGGAGCAGAATCCGGATTGGGATGTTTCATACAGGTTATTGGCAGAGTGGTGATGTTTGAGTTGAGTGGCCACAGCACGTTCCAAAACTTTTGACAGAAAGGGTAGATTGGAGATGAGTCTGAAGTTATTTAGGGTGTCAGGGTTTAGTCCAGGGTTTTTTCCAGAATGGGGGTGAAGTTTCACGAGTTTTTGGGGAAATCGGTATGTGAAGCTGGATTAAGTTGGAACTGCTTGATGAGCCATGGAGATGGATTGGGTTTTGCTGTTGGTTGTCTGGGAGTTCGGTTGTTGCATTGCCAAAGGTTTCTGTGTGGTGGACACACTCGTTGGCTGTTGTTTTGTGTGACGTGGATGGAGATGTATGTGGCTGCGTGTGGCTGCCTGGAGTCGGGAAGACGGCTACAGTGGTTGATATTGGTTGTGGATCGTCCGGGGTGCTTCGATTTGCATAGGGGGTGAAGATTGGGATATTACATTATTTTAAGTAAGTATTGGTATGAGTAATTACATAAGTAATTATGAGTTATTATGAGTATTAGTTATGAGTAAGTGATTATTTTAGTAAAGTTACATGTTTCGCTGTGTTGTGGATCTGCGGACAAGCTAGTTTGATGGGTACCCTGGGGTCTTCGGCGTGTCTATGTGTTTGGCTATCTGTTACACCGGACTCTTGAATGGGTTTTCATGAGACGAATTTCAGACATAACAGTGAGAATCTATTTTGAGCGAATCACAGTGGGTGAGGAAAACATTGTGTGTGACCAGACACCAGAACTGACCAGAATTGAAATTGGAAGTAAACCAGGTTATTTCTATTATTTGTTTATTCGTGAAAATAAATAAATAATAGGGGGAGGTTAATGGAGGTTAATGGTGGTTTGTTTGTGTTAATGGAGGTTAATGGTGGTTTGTTTGTGTTAATTCTAGTTGAAACTCTCGCTGAAGTAATTTTCGTTTATTTTTATTTTTTGATTCGATTTGAGAGTTGAGATGATTGATTTTTTATTAATTTTATAATTTTATTTTTATTGATGTTGGAAACAGGTAATGGGATGCTGAGAGAAGGATTGAATTTATTTTGAATTGGACTGGATTAAATGGGATTGAATTTAAAAATTGAATATTGGATAAAATTGGATCCACTTGAAAAAAGTGGATTAGGAAATTGGAGAAAAGGTGTTCTATGAAACTATGAATTGAATGAATTGAATCTATGAATTGGAGACCTGTAGACCAGGCGCTCCCAGGAGACTTGTGGACCAGGTGTTCCACCAGAGGAAAAAGACCAGGTGTTCGTAAAACACTTCACCCGCAAGAACGCCTTGGAACCAAGGTGGAAGGGACCAGTCCAGGTGTTGCTGACTACACCAACGGCAGTCTTTTGCGAGGGCAAGACTTCGTGGATCCACGCCACGCACTGTAAGTTGGCCATACAAGCACCAGACACTACACCACAGCAACCACAGTAAGGATGGGCCTAATCATAGGTACAATACTATTGATAGCGACAGCAGCTAGGGGAAACTCCGATTCCAATAGATGCGAAAACAAAACCCGACACCTCACCGTAACATGGGGACAAAGAGTATCACTACCATGTTTCAAACAGAAAGCCCTGCACACAAATTGGGTGAACATAAATTGGCTAGCACTGTCGGCAGGGCCTGGACGCGTTGGCATGGTACTACAAAAGCAACGAGAGTTCCGGGAAGATGGGCAAGCTAGCATTAAGACCTTGGCCCAACCAGGATACCAATGGGGAACCCCTGATTTTAAGCTACAAACACGCACATGCCTAGGGAAAGACATGACCATGCAGGTCCGGTGCAGCGTCTGGACCCCTGGCGCGGCCGGTGGCGAAAGGAACTACATACCATGCATCGAATACATACTCACGCCACAACCCCAGAATAAGGCCCCAAAGAAGGGTGAAAACACATATTGGAAAGTGGCCAGGGAGGTGGCAACAATTCAAAATAGGACACACTGCTGGTCGTGCATGCGCTTTCCCCAAGCAGGCACCACAGGAATACACATGATAGTGCTACCTCTGTCCCTCAATGACCTCTGCTCACAACCTATCGATTCCCCATGTTTAGTCACCACGCTGGAAAGAGAAGGGGTTGACAACGGCAAGAGTTGCAATCGACAATTTAATTATCGCCCGTCAATGATTGCCCATGTGGCCGAGAGGCCTGCCCCCGTCTGGGTCAAACCACAGAAAGGGAAGGTCTGCCTCCAGGGTTCCGGCCACTTGCGTATGGGAGAATCAGAATGCGCCTACACTCTCCCCGGGAAGCTGGGACAAGGGAGCTCGGGGATTACATTACGAATAGTACTGCAAGATAAACACAACCACAACATAACGGCTATAACATTCTCTAGGGGGGTTAGTAGGATTAATGGGGTGGTAAAGGGACTCCAGTGCTTATCCACCCACCTGGTCCCACCCCATGGGACAATGTTTATATGCGGCGACAAGGCTTACCCCTATTTACCAAATAATTGGGGGGGCACATGTTATCTGGGTTCAGTCCTTCCTGACGTTGAGATACTGGATGAGCTAGACCCAAAGTCCTTGGACAGGCGTTATAAGAGGTCAGTCATGAACGAATATGGAACCACTAAACTACACGGGAGTCTATGGGAAAAGGTGTTTGGTTTCTTCTTCCCAGGAGCGGGCACAGTCATGGATAGTTTCCGAATAGACAAATTGGCGTTGACCCTAGAAAAGGTGGCAAACGACACCGCTACGGCTCATGACATACTATTGGACACGGTAATTCACATGCGTACAATGGTGATGCAGAATCGGGTGGCTTTGGACATGCTCCTGGCAGAGAAAGGAGGGGTATGCGGAATTATAGAGGGAAAATGTTGCACTTACATACCCGATCCATCTGAAGGAGTGTCAGCCGCAATAGTGAGACTAAGGGAAACTAGCCACGCCCTGACGATCGATCGGATCGCGCGTGAAAATTCTTATACATTTAGCTGGCTCACTGACTGGTTCCAGGGATGGACGGGCACCATAGTGAAGTGGTTATTGACCGCACTGGCTGTGATAATCGGGGTAGTAATTTGGGGGGCACTAATGAAATCTCTAGTCCTCCTCTGTATGAGAAAGTATTTTACAGGATGGAAAGTGAAAAAGCCGCCGACAACGACTATGGCTCTGACCACAGAGGCCGTCGACCTGAACGGGTCCTTCAACAAGGCAGTTGCGACCGGCGCTCCAGAAAATTGCATTGAATTTTGTAATGACTGTGATACTTGTGCGGATCCCATGTGGGAACTGGCTGCTGCCTGTAACGGTGTATGTGATGACTGTGATACTTGTGCTATAAACCCCTTGCGTGTACTGGCTAACGCTGCTTATGTATTACAAGCTGACAGCTGCACGCCCCCTTCCGACCCAACTATGGATCTGATTGCGACACTGGGTCTGGCGGTCGAGGGACCCGACGTGGATATCCTAGACCCGCAAGCCGACCAGGCGCCCATGGGAGACTTTGACATAAAGGAAGTTCCTCTCTTTGCTTCATATGTATTAAGTTCAAATGCTTCAAGTGAATCGGATTTTTACGCTCTGTACCCGGACCAGGAAATTGAGACACAAGATACTGACAATACTATGTATTCCCCAGAACAGCAGCACGTGAGGGACCTCATGGGCATGATCGTTGATTAACTTCGAAGATCTGCAAGGACTGAGTCTGCAAAGGGTGGGGGGAGCAAGTTCCGCAGGGGAGGTGACGGGCCCTCTGGCGGAGCAGAACCTCATCTGGACCAGACGCCTTCGTTGTGGATCCGAAACGTTAATGGACAATATTGTTAGAATATATATCAATGTAATCTTGTTTAAAGTGGAATTATGTTTTACTTTACGAATGAGCAAAAGAGCATAGAACTAGCATTAACATGTGGTCAGGAGAGTTAATTTCAGACAAGAATGTGTAACGCTCTTGGACCGCCACCTGTCGATCATTAATAGCCTCTGTTCAGGGCACTGCGCACACGCTGCAAATTCTTCTTCAGCAGGTCAGAGTATTTGACCTCTTGAACAGAAATAAGTATTTGCTGGCCAAGAAAGCCATATAAGGTTTTTTGGATAAGGAACACCCTGCATGCTCTGCAACATCAAAGGAGTTTGGGGCTTTAAAACCAGGAGAAAGTTGCGAGGAGAGTAAAAGAAAAGAGTGGACTGGGACAGTGAACTGAAGAGGAGTGAAAACTGAAGACCAGTTGAAACTGATCAACCAACTGGAGATTGTCAACAACTGAACGAGCTTCAACAAACTCTGGAACAGACTCATTAAAGATCTCGGCTTAGTATACAACAAATTCTCTAAAGTGAATAAAACATTGATTTTGCTAAAACGAGTTTCTGAAGTTTCTAAAGTAGAACAGTAGTTAAAAATTATTATTCTACAATTGGTGGCCCGTAGGGACTCAACTGCCCAGGTAAGCTTTTGTTTGTCATCTGTGTAGTCTGATGTTAATCTGTGAAAATAGTTCAGTGTTTGAGTTTTGTGTACGTTTGTTGATGTGTGGAAGGAAAAAACACGAGGCCTTTAACAGGTTTCAGAAATCATGCCAATTTTTTTTCTTCCAAAATTTATGTATACGCATTTTTGAGGGATGGTGCCATGAACTGTCACAAATATCCACTAAAGCTTGGTGTCTTTAGAAAAGGTGCTGTGCTTTCATGAAGGATTTGTTTTAAAATTTCAGAAGTCATGACGATAAAAAAAATTTTTAAAAATTAATAATCAATTATTTTTTTGTTTTTTCTGTAATTTGAATTTTTTTTCGGTACATTTTACGAGTTTAATGAGACGATTGCGAAGAACCACTAACGAACCCCGGGCGTTAGCCAACAGGTGCTGCATTCGCCTTGTCATGTACAACTGAAATATGGATTTTGTATATTTCTTGCTCATTTCATGAATGTCATGAATTCATGAAATAGAACGTCAATTTTGTAAATATCTTTAAAATGATTTCCAGCAATGGTCTGCATTCAAATCTCTGCTCGTTTTCGTGATTAAATGACTTATAAGTGTGTCGATTTTCCCGTTAAAATAATGGTTGAGATCCTGCTTGGGTTGTGACCACAGACGAGCAGATTGCAGAATGGACACTATTTGATTTATAATCATATTCGCGGTTTTTGTAAAAAGCGATTTTTCAAGCGATTTTTTAAAAGCGATTAAAGCGATGATAACAGCGTCTGTACAGTAAGCCAAATAATGGTAAAATCGGCTGGATTCGATTTTCAAACATGCATTTCCAGTGTGGTACCAAAAAGTGAGTTTAGTATTTAGCATTGTTTAGCATTTAGCCAATTTGTCTGCACGAGTCGACAGACAGTCCAAAAATAGGCATTCTTTTCCACACTGACCCTGCCACTGGAATGCGTGCAGGCAGGTTGCCCATGGTAACCGTTTGGTGTTGTGTCCTGGGTCCCGTAAGATGTGCACACACTGACCCTGCCACTGGAATGCGTGCAGGCAGGTTGCCCATGGTAACCGTTTGGTGTTGTGTCCACTTATCTATGGAATCAGAAGCGATTTTTAAAATGTAACCTCTTTACATCCTGATTAGAAAAAATATATATATATTTTTAGGATTTTTATGGCGGCGGCCATCTTGGACCACAGCTAAAAATCCTTCAATCAAGATGAAATTTAATGTGAGCCAATCCCATGTTACTGTGATCCGTAATCTCTAAAAAATAGAACCATCCAATGTACCTTTGATCATTTTATATTTCATCTGTCTTTTAAGATTTTAAAAAGGGAATTTATTGATATAAGATCCTATGACATTTGCCAAGGCAATTAAATGGAGGGAAACCAATGATGAAATATATTGTGATCTGTTTATACATGAATGAATTTACATGTACAGGATTGTTGATCCCATATCCCATTGGATCCCATGTTGATTTAGCATATCACCTCATTATGTGGCTTTATGTGTTTTTGTGTGTATGGGTATGTGCCCTTTATCCTCACCTCTCTTCCTCCCCCCCCCCCCCCCCCCCCTCAAACCATGGCCCCATAGTGCTAAAGAAATGGTACGACACAGTTTACATCGTTAAAATAATACACAGATGAGTGTATGATTTGCACCAAGGTTGAGAGGGACAATAGTATCCATCATATAACTTTTCACAGCCTTGTAAGGGAGAATAAGTGCAGCCAATCATACACAGTTATTTTTAGAAAAATACAATGAGTGTCGTATTTCGCATAGTATTGATACCCTTAAGCCCCATCCCTCCCCCAGCCTCATTCCTCCCTTGGCATTCTGCCACTTCTCCTCCTCCCTTCCCCACCCTTTTCCTCCCCCCTTTCCTTCTCCTTTCCTCCTCTTTTGCTTCTTCTTTTACCTGTTTTCACCTTTCATAGTTCTCATTGTTTTCTCATTTCTCTCATTGTTTCTCATTCTCATTGTTTTCTCTCATTGTTGATGAGATTCATCATTGTCATCATGATTGTCATATGCTGATTATTATTGATGTTCATTCTCAAATTTTGTACAATTATGGTAAATTTATATTTACAATTTATAATTACAATGATTTACAATGGTCATGATTTTACAATCATGAAAATTGCTATGATTATCAGGCATGTCATCATTGGGTTTTGATGTAAATCGATTGCATGGACTTTAAGGATAGCTTTATAGCCCTGCAGGATTAATGATGTATTACAAGTTACAAAGTTTATTGGAGTGTCGAAATTTCGGTATGATTGGATTCCATTGATAAATATTATGAATTGTCATTCATTGGTACACATTTCAGGAATCTTACACCATTTTAATTGTCAAGAACTTTGAGTGTCTTTCAAAGTGAGACATGGTGGGTGACACATGACATGACATGTGACATCACATGACGTGTGACATGTGACACGTGTGACATGTGCGACATTGCCCAATGAACTGGTTCATATCGGTCGGATCAATTTGGTTGATTGTCTCACAAATGAAGGGTTGAGTTGCCTTCAGTGGTTGTTAAACTTTAATTTGTGATATGATGACCACACAGGATTGAAAAAAATATGTCAGATATGATCCAGAGGCGGAACGGTGATTTGTCAACTGACGGCAGATATGGGTCAAACGGTGACCATGGACCGGCGATCATATTTCCCCGTCAGTAGACGGAACTGTTTTGCCAACATTGGGTACAGGCTTAGATATAGGGTTATCAGACTGATAAATGTGAATTTTGCTATTTTGATATTTGAATTTTGATATTATCATTTATGATATTTTATTATGTATTATTATTAGGATTTTATTGATAAATGTTGATGAATTGATTGAAATTGCATATTTGAATTGATTCTGATTCTGACCCGATTGATCTGATTGATTTTGATCTGATTAATTTAATCTGATCTGATTTTATTTAAATTTAATTTAAACAAGTCAATTGATGGATGAATAAAAAGTGCGGTCTCAAGAACGAAGCTTTGAGACATTTGCAAAACATCAATGTGCAGACAACCTTGGACGATGAGCGAGGTGGTGAGTCTAGTGGTTATTTGTTATATTATGTGGTTATTTTTGTTTGACCCCCCCTTAACAGGACTTACTGATCCAGACTCATCTGCAACACTGATCAGTGAGATTGGGGTGTGGGAAAAGCCACAGAACAGGGAGACTCTCTGGCAGTCACTTGAAGTCATCAATTGCAAAGGTGGAGAGACACTTCCTGGACGATTACGGAGTCGAGCTTATAGGACATAAGCTAGGAAATTGACAGGGGGTACAAGTGTAATTTAAAGTGTAGTCTTGGTAGTTATCTGGTACATTGAGTAAATACTGAGTGTTATTCATATACAGCCAGAATGGGGAATGCAGCTTGTAAGAATACACAGGGACAACCAGATATTCCAAAAAAAGGTACTTGTGCATATTATATGTACGACCGATATGGTGAAGAGGCTATTAGTGAGGTTGAAAATTGGTATTTGTGGACAAAGGGACATGATAAGGAGTTTCCAAGAGATGGTACATTTGAGCGAAATCGATTGGAGAGATTAGGACAAGAATTGAAAGCCAGGAAGCAACATAATTTAACAGTAGACTGGCTTGCATTCCATTATTGGGATATGGAATCCAGGAATAGGGCACAGCAAGGACGTATATTGGACCTAGAACTTAAAATAAAAACGATGCAGGATACATTGGAGGACATAAATGCACAACTGCCCTCGAACATAGGAATAAAAGTGACAGTTGTCCCATCTGATTCCCATTTGTCTCCCCAAAAAGGACGGTACAGAGAATTTTTTCGTGTTTCAGGAGAGAACCAGAGATTGCAGTGGCAACTCAGGGATCTGGAGATGCAGCCTAGAAATACAAGTGAACAGGTGGACAAACCAGCCAATGACAGACATCGATGTTACAAGTGTGGAAATATGGGACACTGGAAACGACGTTGTCCATATTCAAATAGGAAGACTAGTTCATAGAAAAAACCAGGATCAAGGGTACCAGTGCTTACCGGTACCTCAGATAACGATTAGGCCTTCATTGCTGCAGATCCCAAATGCCAAAAGACCAACATGAATAATTGTTCATGCTTCTTGTCTCAAAATTTTTTTTTCGGAGCAAGAATGAATTTTACTTTTGCTTATTAGCGAATTAATAATTAATTGATTAAATGCCAAAATTGGATTTTTTTGGAACATGAATTAAAAGATCCAGAATTAGAGTTCATTCTGGAAGCCTCATATTTGCCAATTATAGATGGCGTTTTAGGGAGTATTTTGGGTGAAACAATTTTTTACAACAAAACAATTACCAAAGTGTGGAACATTGCTTTGCAAAATTTTTTGGGAACCAAGTGACGAGCATCACATGATCAGCAGGTGGGCATTTTGGACTATTTTTTTGCATGCTGATAGGTCAGTGGTTGACTGACATGTAAATAGATGTATTGTCAAATTGGGATAAATTATTGTAGGACCAAAAAGGGTAATTTCAAGGTGACATTAGGGGTTTTCTAAAAATAAACTTTTTGTCTATTTGTGTATTAGCGTTTCTAACATTAAAGGATAAATTTTACGAAATTGAAATGAAAATTGACACCCATCTTGATCTGTTAATGATGGTTCAAATGCAAACAAATATACATAATGCTTGGGTTTGTGTATGTTTGTGCGTCAATGTTTGTGTTTTTTTTGGTTTTGTGTGTCAATCTTACTAGAATATCCAGAAAATTCGTAAAATAAAATAGGAATATAATTTGATTATGAACATTATCTCTTTTGTCAAGGGCGATGGAATATACGGATTTGATGTCCTGGGTTATGAGCAGCCATTAATTAATAGTAAAATTGTGAGTAATCTTGGGATTCCATTTTTGATAGAATTCATATGAAAATAACAGCTATTTATGGATATGAGCTTCATAAAAATGAGGGAGTACAAAATTAGTCAAATTTGGAAGAGGTCTTACATTGACTTTCCAGAGTACTCTGCTCACAGATTTTTGACAAATATAAACTTGACTTTTATCAGCATATAAATTGTGCTGTATGTATGGATGTGTCTTAGGCATAGACGATATGGGCAGATAGTAAAGAAAGTTTTGTTGAATTGAACTTGTGAGTTTTAAAACGAAATGCATTGTGAATCTTAAAACCAAGGGGCAGACGTGAACGCGCTGTTATGTTTTTTACACTCAGATGTTTTTTTGTTTGTTATGTTTTTTTTACACTCAGAACACGATGTTACGTGTACCTGCAACATATTTTGTTACTCTGCCACACCTATATTGGCATACTGGTGTCAGTAGTCTTCACTAAGTTGCATAGAAAAATGGAGGAACAACTTTTAAGGGAGTATACAACCACGTATTTGGATATTTTCTACAAAAGTAGGGGTTTCAATAAGTGGTAGCTGTACGCATGGGATTTATCAAATTAAGTTATGCAGTTTAAACAAAGTTACTGGTAAACAGAAGGGAAATGGATAGTAAATAAATTCTTCAATGCTGGGTAAATTTAATGAGATATTACAAAGACTTATAAGAGCTACTGTTCTTCCTTATAGCAGTGGGAAAAGAGTGAATTAGAACCTAATGAATCTATAAATGAATGTGATAGGGATAATATCCTCAATTTGTGTTACTTATTTGATTGTGGGTAAATAAATTATTTTATCGTAATGGATTGCTAACAGCAGCCTGCAATGTCCTGAGAGTGTGCATCCATGTAATTAGAAATCCCAGATTTGTTTTTACAAACAACATTTGGTAGAGGTCTTATGTCGACGAGCACTTATTTGGTAGATAAAAAAGGTACTGCATGTTGGCAGCCACTTTTGCGGCCATTTAGGCCAAACACATTGAGAGAAAATTGTCGTTCAATACGTAATTTACACATGGCTATTTGTAAAAGGGAAGTTGTTGCGATGGGCAACATTTCTGAAGGTTTATTAAAATGTTATAATATGACATGTGTCAAGGCACACTATTGGATGGACAAATTAGATCTGGTTATAGAATGAATTTGCTGACCCTTTGAAGTTAATTCTTTGAAATTGATTGTTTTACTAGTATTTTGAGTTCACATTGGAAATAGTTTGGTAGAGCTTTGTTAAAACCTATGGTTGTGGTATTTTGGAACGAATTCACAGATCATAGGAAGTTGATAACAATAGAAATAAATATGGACCCCGGGAAATAGGGGCATCAGAATAAGGCAAATAATCAGATTTATGTTACATATTAAGGGATTTTTCTTTAGTCACATTTTAAGAAGTTTGTTAGTTTGGTATATAATGTTGAATGTCATTGACATAAATGAGGGCATAACAACTTGTTGTGCACTATGTCCGTTTTACACGATCGATGAACTCATATCACCACAAGTAACACTGTTAAAGAAAAAAAAAAAAGCGGGGAGGACTATGCTAATAACACATTAGGCATAGTTTGTTTGTTTGCAAGAATTGTTGGGAATTAGATATTCCTGTTTGTGATTTAAATCATATAATCATTATTAATGCATTTATTTTCTTTGAGTTGAGTTACAACACCTGCATGAGTTTAATTTTTTGAATTATATGAACCTGAAAGCAATTGTGGATGCTATTCTTAGTTTTAGTAGTGTAAAACACATGTCTGAGTTGAATATTATTCGTGTGAAGTTGTTCTAAAATATAGTGATTTCATGTTACAATGTACCCCATCTGATTCAATCTGTGTGGAGAGCAGATATAAATGTGGCTAAGTAAAGGAAAGACAAGACCACATCCCAAATGGAGTGATAACGACATCTGGGAAGAAGTTTGAAAAAGGAAAATTTGTGAAAATGAAGTTAATCTTGGCATACACCCTCTTTCTCAAAGAATGATGAAGAAATGCTCCTTTGGAAGATGGATGTTTACCTTCACCAAGGGAAAATTATGTGACCATTTGTCTGGGTCACACTGCAACATATGGAAAAAGGACGATCACTTACTTGTGTTCAAATACCTCGAACAGTCATCACATCAGCAATTGCAGGACGACGATATTTTACCTGCAACGTTTACGGGATACGGTGACGTGTGTCATTACTTCACCAACTTCCGGGGAGCCAGCATGGAGCTGCAAGCGAACGACTGCCTTTTCCTTCACAACAGCTGTGCACGATTCTGCTGTGTGCTCCTGGTATGGACCATGGACAACTGAGTACCATGGTCCCAACATCATCATTGCGGATGCATCCGGCATCCCTGCTCCACATCTTGTTGACAAATCAACATCACATCAATACTTGCTCCATGCTCACAATTAGTGAGGAGGCAAGTCGACTACAACTGGATGGAGGCCTTGTTCAAATCTACTATGGCTCACAGCAAGAGTGGCAAGGATGCTGCATGGAGAGCAGGGTCAGTCTTTGACTCTGCCCAGCTATCACAACAGCAGAAAATCCTATGCAAATAGTGAAGGTGTGATGAAGACAACAGGAGAAAATGTTTTATGCTGAAATTCCAAACACAAGTGATCCGCCCCTTTTTTCAAACAAAGAAAGTCAATATTTGATTAAAGGCAAATATTTTGCCAAATGTTGCAGATGCTTTATTATTTTGATGAACTGAAATTATTGCGTTTTGGTGAAGGTGAAATGTTTTGTGATCTTTATGCAAATGAGTTGAATTGAATTATCAACATAGAAAGAGTCAATGAACAAGGAAATGTATTGTGATCAAAATTCTTCCAGAATGACGGTGTATGCCTTAGGAAATTGAATTACCAGATTAGTGGGATGAATATTTAATGTGGTAATGTTTAGATTAATGGTTAATATAAACATAAAAGAAAAACTGGGGATTGTCAGGGATTAAATATTCATATTGACAATATTGTTAGAATATATATCAATGTAATCTTGTTTAAAGTGGAATTATGTTTTACTTTACGAATGAGCAAAAGAGCATAGAACTAGCATTAACATGTGGTCAGGAGAGTTAATTTCAGACAAGAATGTGTAACGCTCTTGGACCGCCACCTGTCGATCATTAATAGCCTCTGTTCAGGGCACTGCGCACACGCTGCAAATTCTTCTTCAGCAGGTCAGAGTATTTGACCTCTTGAACAGAAATAAGTATTTGCTGGCCAAGAAAGCCATATAAGGTTTTTTGGATAAGGAACACCCTGCATGCTCTGCAACATCAAAGGAGTTTGGGGCTTTAAAACCAGGAGAAAGTTGCGAGGAGAGTGAAAGAAAAGAGTGGACTGGGACAGTGAACTGAAGAGGAGTGAAAACTGAAGACCAGTTGAAACTGATCAACCAACTGGAGATTGTCAACAACTGAACGAGCTTCAACAAACTCTGGAACAGACTCATTAAAGATCTCGGCTTAGTATACAACAAATTCTCTAAAGTGAATAAAACATTGATTTTGCTAAAACGAGTTTCTGAAGTTTCTAAAGTAGAACAGTAGTTAAAAATTATTATTCTACAGCATGATCGTTGATTAACTTCGAAGATCTGCAAGGACTGAGTCTGCAAAGGGTGGGGGGAGCAAGTTCCGCAGGGGAGGTGACGGGCCCTCTGGCGGAGCAGAACCTCATCTGGACCAGACGCCTTCGTTGTGGATCCGAAACGTTAATGGACTTTCATGTTCTGAGCCCTCAGGTTCCAAGCACGCACCGCACGACACGCTCGCCAAATCGCCAGGCGAAGCGCTTTGGGCGCACGATATGCCCTTGGGAGATACCCGCATTACAATTATTTTTTCAATACCCGCATTACACAATTATTTTTCAATAAAGCCCGATGTGGCACGTTGTCTCTTAAGATACTTTGTCTCGACGAGACAAGAGGAAGGAATGTCAAGTCGTAGATTCTTTATTGACAATTCTCTGTTATGACAGCCGACTGCATGTCCCAACGTGAGGTAAACCCCGCCGGGAACGCGAATAGAGCGGCGTGCAGGGAGTGTTGAGATTCGTGCGGAGGCACGAGGGTGCGCGCCAAGACGGGGGGGGCGGCGTGGCGTCATCGCGTTAAGATGGTTGTGCCAGGTCGATCGGCGATCTCTGAATTTAAATCGGATTTTTGTCATGTGTGTTGTGAAATTAAACGTCTATCCGAGAATCCTGGCAATGTTCGTTTTATTAAAATGTGGTACAAACCTGCGTTTCCGCCGTGCGGCTCCGTGGAAGTTAGAGTAGAGTTATTGTGTTTTTAGGCAAGAGCCGAGCGAGCCGCGAGTCACGGGTGTGCTGTATGAGGTTGCTCGGAGGATGTGTGCCCAAATGCATTGTGGGTCATTGCGACTTTGCTGAATATCGGACGCTGGATGTCGGACGTTCATGCGCGCGTGGAATGTGTAGTTTCAAGCGGAGTGCTCGAATTGCAGATATAAACTTGAAAAACATTAATTATATAATCATAGCGGCGCCTGAATTTTAATAAACATGCTTCAGTTTGTGTTTAAAATGAGGTCATGCTGGACAATTGTATACGTGTGCTTTTTTCGAGGCTGGTCGTAAAACCACGCCCACATGCGCTTGTTTTTGCGTAATGCTAGTAGAATGACATGAACCTATCGTTAACCATATATATTTTGTTTTAATCACAGCAACGCATGACTCTGTATAAACATGCTTTGAATTACTCATGTACACAAACCCATAAAATATATGGGTTTGTTTGGCTAAGCATACACTCTCCTCTTTGTGAGTTACATTTCTGTTTTCTCGGAGCCCAGAGAAACATTTGGTCCGAATGATAAGGAAGGGCTGACTCCCCCGAATGATAACGGTGGGAGGGACTCTCGCCAGTCGCTTTGTTCTCTCGGAGATTTTCTGATAATCGTATTCGTATATAAGTGAATGAGAATCAATGCGTTTTCAGGAAGGCTTGACTTGGCATGTTCTTGCTGTAGCTTGCTGTAGACGTCTGTCTCCTCCGGATCTGTATAAGTTGGCTTTAATAAAAAACTGCGTCATTTTCAGGCTATTTGTGGACTTCTTCACCAAACGAAGAGCTGACTCTTCACAAAATGGTACCAGGAGTGGGGTGTCAACAGACGCGGAGGACGGGAAGCGGAACCCGGGCGACGGAAGGAAGGCTGCTCGAGGCCGGGACGCTGGCACTCTAATTTGATTAAGGTGAGCAATTGTCTTATACCAGAGGGCTATCTTTCCAAATTTGTACCTTGCTTCTTCGAACGGGTTCAGTCCGCTTCCCTGTCATCCGCGCTGTCTGCACTCGAACAGAAATTGTAAGTAAAGGCTCATTTAGGCCTCAGAATGACGTGGTTTTGTTAAAGCCAGGATAAACAAGTAAGGACTTAACAGTAAGCTTAAAGTTACAGTTAGCACCAGGAGGGGAAAGTGAGGTCGGACAGCCGTAAAGGTTGAGCCAGGCCGAGAACTTTCCAGGAAGGATCAGCCCAGAGCAATAAGATGGGAAGCAAGCTAAGGAAAGAAGGGGAACCCCTTAAGGGAACCCGGCATCTTTCATGTTTAAGAGGCATCATTTTGCCGCGGTAAGACCATTAAAGGACTGGGCTGTGTTAACTAAAGATTTAAGTAGTCCCTGGCCAGAGGAGGGATCGTTTGCACTTGACAAGTTGGAAGTGTTGTACGGAGCTTTGGATAAGCTACAAAGGGAAAAGAAACACTTCCCACCCGATTACTGGAAAGTGTATGGCTGGTGGGAAAAGGAAGGAATGAAGCGACTGGCAGCCTCAAGACAGGCTAGCTTGGCAGGGGAAGTACTGAAGCTTCAGGGCCAAAAGAAACAAGCTGACAGGGTTCAGCAGGACAAAACAAGTAAGTAAGCAGTTAAACAAGTAAATCAGCGAGTGATGCCGCTGGACCAAATGCCAGACCAAGACCCCCCACCCCCCCAAGCCCTGAGCCCTGTCCCCGGGCTACAGGCGCCACCTCTCCCACCCCCGCCCCTGTTCCCCCAGGGGTTAGACCCCCATAAAACTAGACCAGCCGCCCCTCAGGTTCACCTTAGCCCGGGCAATCCTTTTAGAGGACAAGAAATTAATGGGGCGGACAGCGGGTTCGCGGCCCCAGAAGGGCTAGGAGTATTGTATTGTACCCCTCAGTGGAAGGGCTCACGGAATCGGAGAACTCACAGCCTACAATCGAGATGTGTCCCTTTAAAAAACCATTTGAAAGAACCAGATTTGGCGGCTATGCAGGAGCGGGTGAGAACCTTGCTGGCTGAACAGCCCGGTCACGTACCGGAACTTATGCGTTTGTGGATACAAAATACAGGCGCAGATTGGCGGGACGTCTGCCACATGGGAGAGGCTGTATTGCCAGCGCGGGTGTGGGACCAGGCCAAAGTACACGCACGCTGGCCGAATGTAGCACCAACCCCGGCCCAGACCCTCGACGATTGGGGGGCCCTGGTCGACCTGTTGTTGGCCGGGGTACACATCGCACTAAGGCTAACCGACCAATTAGATGAAGCGGCCGAGCAGTGGGACATGGGCGACGATAAGAAGGCCGATGTAAAGGACGACATGTTGCAAATGATTGCCCAGGAATCCATAAGGGCCCCCTCCCCAAAATTTGGAACCCACAAGGGCCCCCTCCCCAAAACTGGAACATACAAGGGCCCCCTCCACAGCCGCAGAATTGGGCCGTGCAAAAGGACCCCCCACCCCCCCCAAGACCTGAGCTCAGTCCCGGGGCTCTAGGCAACACCCCAACACCCCCGCCCTGCCTTCCCTTTTTTTCACCTCAACCCACCCCAGTCCAACCCGTCCCAAAAAAAAAAAAATCCTTTTCCTTGAATGAGAGACGTAACATGAATGAGCAAAGACTGTTTGGGAGTGGCTGGAGAAAGGCATGATTTGAGTCGATCTGAGTTTCGCGCGAAGAATGGGAGACTCACTCGTATATGAATGAGGAATGAATGTATATTGGGATGTTAATTGACGTGTGTATCTGGCCAATGCATTTGTCTGTCATCTGTTTGGGAGTTGTTTGGGAAGCGAATTGATATAAATCGGGTCAGGAAAGCACTCGGAGTGCCCTTGTCGATCTACTGTTGATATGAAGCGGTTTCTTGGAGATGGTTGCAGGATGGGCTGTTTTTTTTCTTTCGAGCGTTCATGTCAGACGAGCCATGTCGGAATAGTGGCCGGCTGCGACATATATGCCAGGCAATGTCACAGGACGAATACGTTATTTAAGATGGATTTATAAGATGGATAGATGGATGAATTTATTTAAGATGGCTAAAATAAACGATTTCAAGACAGAGTAATTAATTTCCGGAGCCAAGTTCCAACAGGAAGTCTTGTTCATACAGTAAGGTACAGTGCGGAGTGGCGGCTGGAAGATGCATCGATGCATTTGTGTTGACCAATTCGAAGTTTGACCTTTTAAAGTTTAGTTGACCTTTGTTCGAGATATGCAAGGGAAAGGTCAGAGGTAATTCACTAACCTTGGAAGAACGACAGGCAGTCAGTCTACGAGGTGTTGCTTTAACGACAGGATATAGAACCTAAATCTGGAAGGAAAGGACATTATATTGTTGGTTAAACTGAAGTCATGTACATAATTAGTGGACAGAGAATATCGAGTTTTTTGTTGTTGTGGAAGCGTCAGGTACAGTACGCTTGGAATTTAATTTAACCGGGTCGAGTACAGTGACGTGTTCGATCGAGCTGTGGGGATTTGAGATGGATTTGAGTCACGTTAAATGGAGGACATTTGGGAGGATGAAGAGATGCAAGTAACGTGGATTAAATTGTGGTATCACGAGTTGGGTGCCAGAGATATTGTGGTTATTATAACTCACTGATTATAGGGGGCGCCGGGCGCACCGAGTACAGATCGGGTTGCATGATGGAGCACGCATGCATGGATTTTGGCTTTGCGAGGCTCCGGATAGAAATTGGCATTTCGATGCTGTGGATTATATTGTGCCTGCCCGGAAAGGTGATGTCCTGTGCTGGGGCTGGCGACATGCCTCTGTTATTTGTCTGTCTGTCGGTCTGATTGTAAGTCTTTGGTACTGGGAGATGCTGTTGTCTACTCTGAATGACAGGTGGTGGTATCCAGGGCGCTGAGGAGTTTGTTCACGTTGTAAAGTTTGTTTATTTAGTTTGTTTATTGTAGAGAAGAGTGCTTTTGGGATTCCGGAGCCAGAGTGGATAATTTGAGGGTAGTAGGTGGAGTAGAGGACATCTTTGCAGTGCTGTAGGTTGTCCTTGTAGGCTTGGGGGTGAACTAATTTGGGTTTAATAGGCACAAGCTGGTCTAAACAGGGTGAGGAGGATGGTGTGATTGATGATGTCAAAGGAGGCGTTGAGGTGAGGAGGATGAAAATGTTGAGGTTGCCGGCATCAGAGGAGAGAAAAGGTCGCTGGTGATTTTGAGGAGAGCAGTTTCAGTACTGTGGCTGGAGCAGAATCCGGATTGGGATGTTTCATACAGGTTATTGGCAGAGTGGTGATGTTTGAGTTGAGTGGCCACAGCACGTTCCAAAACTTTTGACAGAAAGGGTAGATTGGAGATGAGTCTGAAGTTATTTAGGGTGTCAGGGTTTAGTCCAGGGTTTTTTCCAGAATGGGGGTGAAGTTTCACGAGTTTTTGGGGAAATCGGTATGTGAAGCTGGATTAAGTTGGAACTGCTTGATGAGCCATGGAGATGGATTGGGTTTTGCTGTTGGTTGTCTGGGAGTTCGGTTGTTGCATTGCCAAAGGTTTCTGTGTGGTGGACACACTCGTTGGCTGTTGTTTTGTGTGACGTGGATGGAGATGTATGTGGCTGCGTGTGGCTGCCTGGAGTCGGGAAGACGGCTACAGTGGTTGATATTGGTTGTGGATCGTCCGGGGTGCTTCGATTTGCATAGGGGGTGAAGATTGGGATATTACATTATTTTAAGTAAGTATTGGTATGAGTAATTACATAAGTAATTATGAGTTATTATGAGTATTAGTTATGAGTAAGTGATTATTTTAGTAAAGTTACATGTTTCGCTGTGTTGTGGATCTGCGGACAAGCTAGTTTGATGGGTACCCTGGGGTCTTCGGCGTGTCTATGTGTTTGGCTATCTGTTACACCGGACTCTTGAATGGGTTTTCATGAGACGAATTTCAGACATAACAGTGAGAATCTATTTTGAGCGAATCACAGTGGGTGAGGAAAACATTGTGTGTGACCAGACACCAGAACTGACCAGAATTGAAATTGGAAGTAAACCAGGTTATTTCTATTATTTGTTTATTCGTGAAAATAAATAAATAATAGGGGGAGGTTAATGGAGGTTAATGGTGGTTTGTTTGTGTTAATGGAGGTTAATGGTGGTTTGTTTGTGTTAATTCTAGTTGAAACTCTCGCTGAAGTAATTTTCGTTTATTTTTATTTTTTGATTCGATTTGAGAGTTGAGATGATTGATTTTTTATTAATTTTATAATTTTATTTTTATTGATGTTGGAAACAGGTAATGGGATGCTGAGAGAAGGATTGAATTTATTTTGAATTGGACTGGATTAAATGGGATTGAATTTAAAAATTGAATATTGGATAAAATTGGATCCACTTGAAAAAAGTGGATTAGGAAATTGGAGAAAAGGTGTTCTATGAAACTATGAATTGAATGAATTGAATCTATGAATTGGAGACCTGTAGACCAGGCGCTCCCAGGAGACTTGTGGACCAGGTGTTCCACCAGAGGAAAAAGACCAGGTGTTCGTAAAACACTTCACCCGCAAGAACGCCTTGGAACCAAGGTGGAAGGGACCAGTCCAGGTGTTGCTGACTACACCAACGGCAGTCTTTTGCGAGGGCAAGACTTCGTGGATCCACGCCACGCACTGTAAGTTGGCCATACAAGCACCAGACACTACACCACAGCAACCACAGTAAGGATGGGCCTAATCATAGGTACAATACTATTGATAGCGACAGCAGCTAGGGGAAACTCCGATTCCAATAGATGCGAAAACAAAACCCGACACCTCACCGTAACATGGGGACAAAGAGTATCACTACCATGTTTCAAACAGAAAGCCCTGCACACAAATTGGGTGAACATAAATTGGCTAGCACTGTCGGCAGGGCCTGGACGCGTTGGCATGGTACTACAAAAGCAACGAGAGTTCCGGGAAGATGGGCAAGCTAGCATTAAGACCTTGGCCCAACCAGGATACCAATGGGGAACCCCTGATTTTAAGCTACAAACACGCACACGCCTAGGGAAAGACATGACCATGCAGGTCCGGTGCAGCGTCTGGACCCCTGGCGCGGCCGGTGGCGAAAGGAACTACATACCATGCATCGAATACATACTCACGCCACAACCCCAGAATAAGGCCCCAAAGAAGGGTGAAAACACATATTGGAAAGTGGCCAGGGAGGTGGCAACAATTCAAAATAGGACACACTGCTGGTCGTGCATGCGCTTTCCCCAAGCAGGCACCACAGGAATACACATGATAGTGCTACCTCTGTCCCTCAATGACCTCTGCTCACAACCTATCGATTCCCCATGTTTAGTCACCACGCTGGAAAGAGAAGGGGTTGACAACGGCAAGAGTTGCAATCGACAATTTAATTATCGCCCGTCAATGATTGCCCATGTGGCCGAGAGGCCTGCCCCCGTCTGGGTCAAACCACAGAAAGGGAAGGTCTGCCTCCAGGGTTCCGGCCACTTGCGTATGGGAGAATCAGAATGCGCCTACACTCTCCCCGGGAAGCTGGGACAAGGGAGCTCGGGGATTACATTACGAATAGTACTGCAAGATAAACACAACCACAACATAACGGCTATAACATTCTCTAGGGGGGTTAGTAGGATTAATGGGGTGGTAAAGGGACTCCAGTGCTTATCCACCCACCTGGTCCCACCCCATGGGACAATGTTTATATGCGGCGACAAGGCTTACCCCTATTTACCAAATAATTGGGGGGGCACATGTTATCTGGGTTCAGTCCTTCCTGACGTTGAGATACTGGATGAGCTAGACCCAAAGTCCTTGGACAGGCGTTATAAGAGGTCAGTCATGAACGAAGATGGAACCACTAAACTACACGGGAGTCTATGGGAAAAGGTGTTTGGTTTCTTCTTCCCAGGAGCGGGCACAGTCATGGATAGTTTCCGAATAGACAAATTGGCGTTGACCCTAGAAAAGGTGGCAAACGACACCGCTACGGCTCATGACATACTATTGGACACGGTAATTCACATGCGTACAATGGTGATGCAGAATCGGGTGGCTTTGGACATGCTCCTGGCAGAGAAAGGAGGGGTATGCGGAATTATAGAGGGAAAATGTTGCACTTACATACCCGATCCATCTGAAGGAGTGTCAGCCGCAATAGTGAGACTAAGGGAAACTAGCCACGCCCTGACGATCGATCGGATCGCGCGTGAAAATTCTTATACATTTAGCTGGCTCACTGACTGGTTCCAGGGATGGACGGGCACCATAGTGAAGTGGTTATTGACCGCACTGGCTGTGATAATCGGGGTAGTAATTTGGGGGGCACTAATGAAATCTCTAGTCCTCCTCTGTATGAGAAAGTATTTTACAGGATGGAAAGTGAAAAAGCCGCCGACAACGACTATGGCTCTGACCACAGAGGCCGTCGACCTGAACGGGTCCTTCAACAAGGCAGTTGCGACCGGCGCTCCAGAAAATTGCATTGAATTTTGTAATGACTGTGATACTTGTGCGGATCCCATGTGGGAACTGGCTGCTGCCTGTAACGGTGTATGTGATGACTGTGATACTTGTGCTATAAACCCCTTGCGTGTACTGGCTAACGCTGCTTATGTATTACAAGCTGACAGCTGCACGCCCCCTTCCGACCCAACTATGGATCTGATTGCGACACTGGGTCTGGCGGTCGAGGGACCCGACGTGGATATCCTAGACCCGCAAGCCGACCAGGCGCCCATGGGAGACTTTGACATAAAGGAAGTTCCTCTCTTTGCTTCATATGTATTAAGTTCAAATGCTTCAAGTGAATCGGATTTTTACGCTCTGTACCCGGACCAGGAAATTGAGACACAAGATACTGACAATACTATGTATTCCCCAGAACAGCAGCACGTGAGGGACCTCATGGGCATGATCGTTGATTAACTTCGAAGATCTGCAAGGACTGAGTCTGCAAAGGGTGGGGGGAGCAAGTTCCGCAGGGGAGGTGACGGGCCCTCTGGCGGAGCAGAACCTCATCTGGACCAGACGCCTTCGTTGTGGATCCGAAACGTTAATGGACTTTCATGTTCTGAGCCCTCAGGTTCCAAGCACGCACCGCACGACACGCTCGCCAAATCGCCAGGCGAAGCGCTTTGGGCGCACGATATGCCCTTGGGAGATACCCGCATTACAATTATTTTTTCAATACCCGCATTACACAATTATTTTTCAATAAAGCCCGATGTGGCACGTTGTCTCTTAAGATACTTTGTCTCGACGAGACAAGAGGAAGGAATGTCAAGTCGTAGATTCTTTATTGACAATTCTCTGTTATGACAGCCGACTGCATGTCCCAACGTGAGGTAAACCCCGCCGGGAACGCGAATAGAGCGGCGTGCAGGGAGTGTTGAGATTCGTGCGGAGGCACGAGGGTGCGCGCCAAGACGGGGGGGGCGGCGTGGCGTCATCGCGTTAAGATGGTTGTGCCAGGTCGATCGGCGATCTCTGAATTTAAATCGGATTTTTGTCATGTGTGTTGTGAAATTAAACGTCTATCCGAGAATCCTGGCAATGTTCGTTTTATTAAAATGTGGTACAAACCTGCGTTTCCGCCGTGCGGCTCCGTGGAAGTTAGAGTAGAGTTATTGTGTTTTTAGGCAAGAGCCGAGCGAGCCGCGAGTCACGGGTGTGCTGTATGAGGTTGCTCGGAGGATGTGTGCCCAAATGCATTGTGGGTCATTGCGACTTTGCTGAATATCGGACGCTGGATGTCGGACGTTCATGCGCGCGTGGAATGTGTAGTTTCAAGCGGAGTGCTCGAATTGCAGATATAAACTTGAAAAACATTAATTATATAATCATAGCGGCGCCTGAATTTTAATAAACATGCTTCAGTTTGTGTTTAAAATGAGGTCATGCTGGACAATTGTATACGTGTGCTTTTTTCGAGGCTGGTCGTAAAACCACGCCCACATGCGCTTGTTTTTGCGTAATGCTAGTAGAATGACATGAACCTATCGTTAACCATATATATTTTGTTTTAATCACAGCAACGCATGACTCTGTATAAACATGCTTTGAATTACTCATGTACACAAACCCATAAAATATATGGGTTTGTTTGGCTAAGCATACACTCTCCTCTTTGTGAGTTACATTTCTGTTTTCTCGGAGCCCAGAGAAACATTTGGTCCGAATGATAAGGAAGGGCTGACTCCCCCGAATGATAACGGTGGGAGGGACTCTCGCCAGTCGCTTTGTTCTCTCGGAGATTTTCTGATAATCGTATTCGTATATAAGTGAATGAGAATCAATGCGTTTTCAGGAAGGCTTGACTTGGCATGTTCTTGCTGTAGCTTGCTGTAGACGTCTGTCTCCTCCGGATCTGTATAAGTTGGCTTTAATAAAAAACTGCGTCATTTTCAGGCTATTTGTGGACTTCTTCACCAAACGAAGAGCTGACTCTTCACAAAATGGTACCAGGAGTGGGGTGTCAACAGACGCGGAGGACGGGAAGCGGAACCCGGGCGACGGAAGGAAGGCTGCTCGAGGCCGGGACGCTGGCACTCTAATTTGATTAAGGTGAGCAATTGTCTTATACCAGAGGGCTATCTTTCCAAATTTGTACCTTGCTTCTTCGAACGGGTTCAGTCCGCTTCCCTGTCATCCGCGCTGTCTGCACTCGAACAGAAATTGTAAGTAAAGGCTCATTTAGGCCTCAGAATGACGTGGTTTTGTTAAAGCCAGGATAAACAAGTAAGGACTTAACAGTAAGCTTAAAGTTACAGTTAGCACCAGGAGGGGAAAGTGAGGTCGGACAGCCGTAAAGGTTGAGCCAGGCCGAGAACTTTCCAGGAAGGATCAGCCCAGAGCAATAAGATGGGAAGCAAGCTAAGGAAAGAAGGGGAACCCCTTAAGGGAACCCGGCATCTTTCATGTTTAAGAGGCATCATTTTGCCGCGGTAAGACCATTAAAGGACTGGGCTGTGTTAACTAAAGATTTAAGTAGTCCCTGGCCAGAGGAGGGATCGTTTGCACTTGACAAGTTGGAAGTGTTGTACGGAGCTTTGGATAAGCTACAAAGGGAAAAGAAACACTTCCCACCCGATTACTGGAAAGTGTATGGCTGGTGGGAAAAGGAAGGAATGAAGCGACTGGCAGCCTCAAGACAGGCTAGCTTGGCAGGGGAAGTACTGAAGCTTCAGGGCCAAAAGAAACAAGCTGACAGGGTTCAGCAGGACAAAACAAGTAAGTAAGCAGTTAAACAAGTAAATCAGCGAGTGATGCCGCTGGACCAAATGCCAGACCAAGACCCCCCACCCCCCCAAGCCCTGAGCCCTGTCCCCGGGCTACAGGCGCCACCTCTCCCACCCCCGCCCCTGTTCCCCCAGGGGTTAGACCCCCATAAAACTAGACCAGCCGCCCCTCAGGTTCACCTTAGCCCGGGCAATCCTTTTAGAGGACAAGAAATTAATGGGGCGGACAGCGGGTTCGCGGCCCCAGAAGGGATAGGAGTATTGTATTGTACCCCTCAGTGGAAGGGCTCACGGAATCGGAGAACTCACAGCCTACAATCGAGATGTGTCCCTTTAAAAAACCATTTGAAAGAACCAGATTTGGCGGCTATGCAGGAGCGGGTGAGAACCTTGCTGGCTGAACAGCCCGGTCACGTACCGGAACTTATGCGTTTGTGGATACAAAATACAGGCGCAGATTGGCGGGACATCTGCCACATGGGAGAGGCTGTATTGCCAGCGCGGGTGTGGGACCAGGCCAAAGTACACGCACGCTGGCCGAATGTAGCACCAACCCCGGCCCAGACCCTCGACGATTGGGGGGCCCTGGTCGACCTGTTGTTGGCCGGGGTACACATCGCACTAAGGCTAACCGACCAATTAGATGAAGCGGCCGAGCAGTGGGACATGGGCGACGATAAGAAGGCCGATGTAAAGGACGACATGTTGCAAATGATTGCCCAGGAATCCATAAGGGCCCCCTCCCCAAAATTTGGAACCCACAAGGGCCCCCTCCCCAAAACTGGAACATACAAGGGCCCCCTCCACAGCCGCAGAATTGGGCCGTGCAAAAGGACCCCCCACCCCCCCCCAAGACCTGAGCTCAGTCCCGGGGCTCTAGGCAACACCCCAACACCCCCGCCCTGCCTTCCCTTTTTTTCACCTCAACCCACCCCAGTCCAACCCGTCCCAAAAAAAAAAAAATCCTTTTCCTTGAATGAGAGACGTAACATGAATGAGCAAAGACTGTTTGGGAGTGGCTGGAGAAAGGCATGATTTGAGTCGATCTGAGTTTCGCGCGAAGAATGGGAGACTCACTCGTATATGAATGAGGAATGAATGTATATTGGGATGTTAATTGACATGTGTATCTGGCCAATGCATTTGTCTGTCATCTGTTTGGGAGTTGTTTGGGAAGCGAATTGATATAAATCGGGTCAGGAAAGCACTCGGAGTGCCCTTGTCGATCTACTGTTGATATGAAGCGGTTTCTTGGAGATGGTTGCAGGATGGGCTGTTTTTTTTCTTTCGAGCGTTCATGTCAGACGAGCCATGTCGGAATAGTGGCCGGCTGCGACATATATGCCAGGCAATGTCACAGGACGAATACGTTATTTAAGATGGATTTATAAGATGGATAGATGGATGAATTTATTTAAGATGGCTAAAATAAACGATTTCAAGACAGAGTAATTAATTTCCGGAGCCAAGTTCCAACAGGAAGTCTTGTTCATACAGTAAGGTACAGTGCGGAGTGGCGGCTGGAAGATGCATCGATGCATTTGTGTTGACCAATTCGAAGTTTGACCTTTTAAAGTTTAGTTGACCTTTGTTCGAGATATGCAAGGGAAAGGTCAGAGGTAATTCACTAACCTTGGAAGAACGACAGGCAGTCAGTCTACGAGGTGTTGCTTTAACGACAGGATATAGAACCTAAATCTGGAAGGAAAGGACATTATATTGTTGGTTAAACTGAAGTCATGTACATAATTAGTGGACAGAGAATATCGAGTTTTTTGTTGTTGTGGAAGCGTCAGGTACAGTACGCTTGGAATTTAATTTAACCGGGTCGAGTACAGTGACGTGTTCGATCGAGCTGTGGGGATTTGAGATGGATTTGAGTCACGTTAAATGGAGGACATTTGGGAGGATGAAGAGATGCAAGTAACGTGGATTAAATTGTGGTATCACGAGTTGGGTGCCAGAGATATTGTGGTTATTATAACTCACTGATTATAGGGGGCGCCGGGCGCACCGAGTACAGATCGGGTTGCATGATGGAGCACGCATGCATGGATTTTGGCTTTGCGAGGCTCCGGATAGAAATTGGCATTTCGATGCTGTGGATTATATTGTGCCTGCCCGGAAAGGTGATGTCCTGTGCTGGGGCTGGCGACATGCCTCTGTTATTTGTCTGTCTGTCGGTCTGATTGTAAGTCTTTGGTACTGGGAGATGCTGTTGTCTACTCTGAATGACAGGTGGTGGTATCCAGGGCGCTGAGGAGTTTGTTCACGTTGTAAAGTTTGTTTATTTAGTTTGTTTATTGTAGAGAAGAGTGCTTTTGGGATTCCGGAGCCAGAGTGGATAATTTGAGGGTAGTAGGTGGAGTAGAGGACATCTTTGCAGTGCTGTAGGTTGTCCTTGTAGGCTTGGGGGTGAACTAATTTGGGTTTAATAGGCACAAGCTGGTCTAAACAGGGTGAGGAGGATGGTGTGATTGATGATGTCAAAGGAGGCGTTGAGGTGAGGAGGATGAAAATGTTGAGGTTGCCGGCATCAGAGGAGAGAAAAGGTCGCTGGTGATTTTGAGGAGAGCAGTTTCAGTACTGTGGCTGGAGCAGAATCCGGATTGGGATGTTTCATACAGGTTATTGGCAGAGTGGTGATGTTTGAGTTGAGTGGCCACAGCACGTTCCAAAACTTTTGACAGAAAGGGTAGATTGGAGATGAGTCTGAAGTTATTTAGGGTGTCAGGGTTTAGTCCAGGGTTTTTTCCAGAATGGGGGTGAAGTTTCACGAGTTTTTGGGGAAATCGGTATGTGAAGCTGGATTAAGTTGGAACTGCTTGATGAGCCATGGAGATGGATTGGGTTTTGCTGTTGGTTGTCTGGGAGTTCGGTTGTTGCATTGCCAAAGGTTTCTGTGTGGTGGACACACTCGTTGGCTGTTGTTTTGTGTGACGTGGATGGAGATGTATGTGGCTGCGTGTGGCTGCCTGGAGTCGGGAAGACGGCTACAGTGGTTGATATTGGTTGTGGATCGTCCGGGGTGCTTCGATTTGCATAGGGGGTGAAGATTGGGATATTACATTATTTTAAGTAAGTATTGGTATGAGTAATTACATAAGTAATTATGAGTTATTATGAGTATTAGTTATGAGTAAGTGATTATTTTAGTAAAGTTACATGTTTCGCTGTGTTGTGGATCTGCGGACAAGCTAGTTTGATGGGTACCCTGGGGTCTTCGGCGTGTCTATGTGTTTGGCTATCTGTTACACCGGACTCTTGAATGGGTTTTCATGAGACGAATTTCAGACATAACAGTGAGAATCTATTTTGAGCGAATCACAGTGGGTGAGGAAAACATTGTGTGTGACCAGACACCAGAACTGACCAGAATTGAAATTGGAAGTAAACCAGGTTATTTCTATTATTTGTTTATTCGTGAAAATAAATAAATAATAGGGGGAGGTTAATGGAGGTTAATGGTGGTTTGTTTGTGTTAATGGAGGTTAATGGTGGTTTGTTTGTGTTAATTCTAGTTGAAACTCTCGCTGAAGTAATTTTCGTTTATTTTTATTTTTTGATTCGATTTGAGAGTTGAGATGATTGATTTTTTATTAATTTTATAATTTTATTTTTATTGATGTTGGAAACAGGTAATGGGATGCTGAGAGAAGGATTGAATTTATTTTGAATTGGACTGGATTAAATGGGATTGAATTTAAAAATTGAATATTGGATAAAATTGGATCCACTTGAAAAAAGTGGATTAGGAAATTGGAGAAAAGGTGTTCTATGAAACTATGAATTGAATGAATTGAATCTATGAATTGGAGACCTGTAGACCAGGCGCTCCCAGGAGACTTGTGGACCAGGTGTTCCACCAGAGGAAAAAGACCAGGTGTTCGTAAAACACTTCACCCGCAAGAACGCCTTGGAACCAAGGTGGAAGGGACCAGTCCAGGTGTTGCTGACTACACCAACGGCAGTCTTTTGCGAGGGCAAGACTTCGTGGATCCACGCCACGCACTGTAAGTTGGCCATACAAGCACCAGACACTACACCACAGCAACCACAGTAAGGATGGGCCTAATCATAGGTACAATACTATTGATAGCGACAGCAGCTAGGGGAAACTCCGATTCCAATAGATGCGAAAACAAAACCCGACACCTCACCGTAACATGGGGACAAAGAGTATCACTACCATGTTTCAAACAGAAAGCCCTGCACACAAATTGGGTGAACATAAATTGGCTAGCACTGTCGGCAGGGCCTGGACGCGTTGGCATGGTACTACAAAAGCAACGAGAGTTCCGGGAAGATGGGCAAGCTAGCATTAAGACCTTGGCCCAACCAGGATACCAATGGGGAACCCCTGATTTTAAGCTACAAACACGCACACGCCTAGGGAAAGACATGACCATGCAGGTCCGGTGCAGCGTCTGGACCCCTGGCGCGGCCGGTGGCGAAAGGAACTACATACCATGCATCGAATACATACTCACGCCACAACCCCAGAATAAGGCCCCAAAGAAGGGTGAAAACACATATTGGAAAGTGGCCAGGGAGGTGGCAACAATTCAAAATAGGACACACTGCTGGTCGTGCATGCGCTTTCCCCAAGCAGGCACCACAGGAATACACATGATAGTGCTACCTCTGTCCCTCAATGACCTCTGCTCACAACCTATCGATTCCCCATGTTTAGTCACCACGCTGGAAAGAGAAGGGGTTGACAACGGCAAGAGTTGCAATCGACAATTTAATTATCGCCCGTCAATGATTGCCCATGTGGCCGAGAGGCCTGCCCCCGTCTGGGTCAAACCACAGAAAGGGAAGGTCTGCCTCCAGGGTTCCGGCCACTTGCGTATGGGAGAATCAGAATGCGCCTACACTCTCCCCGGGAAGCTGGGACAAGGGAGCTCGGGGATTACATTACGAATAGTACTGCAAGATAAACACAACCACAACATAACGGCTATAACATTCTCTAGGGGGGTTAGTAGGATTAATGGGGTGGTAAAGGGACTCCAGTGCTTATCCACCCACCTGGTCCCACCCCATGGGACAATGTTTATATGCGGCGACAAGGCTTACCCCTATTTACCAAATAATTGGGGGGGCACATGTTATCTGGGTTCAGTCCTTCCTGACGTTGAGATACTGGATGAGCTAGACCCAAAGTCCTTGGACAGGCGTTATAAGAGGTCAGTCATGAACGAAGATGGAACCACTAAACTACACGGGAGTCTATGGGAAAAGGTGTTTGGTTTCTTCTTCCCAGGAGCGGGCACAGTCATGGATAGTTTCCGAATAGACAAATTGGCGTTGACCCTAGAAAAGGTGGCAAACGACACCGCTACGGCTCATGACATACTATTGGACACGGTAATTCACATGCGTACAATGGTGATGCAGAATCGGGTGGCTTTGGACATGCTCCTGGCAGAGAAAGGAGGGGTATGCGGAATTATAGAGGGAAAATGTTGCACTTACATACCCGATCCATCTGAAGGAGTGTCAGCCGCAATAGTGAGACTAAGGGAAACTAGCCACACCCTGACGATCGATCGGATCGCGCGTGAAAATTCTTATACATTTAGCTGGCTCACTGACTGGTTCCAGGGATGGACGGGCACCATAGTGAAGTGGTTATTGACCGCACTGGCTGTGATAATCGGGGTAGTAATTTGGGGGGCACTAATGAAATCTCTAGTCCTCCTCTGTATGAGAAAGTATTTTACAGGATGGAAAGTGAAAAAGCCGCCGACAACGACTATGGCTCTGACCACAGAGGCCGTCGACCTGAACGGGTCCTTCAACAAGGCAGTTGCGACCGGCGCTCCAGAAAATTGCATTGAATTTTGTAATGACTGTGATACTTGTGCGGATCCCATGTGGGAACTGGCTGCTGCCTGTAACGGTGTATGTGATGACTGTGATACTTGTGCTATAAACCCCTTGCGTGTACTGGCTAACGCTGCTTATGTATTACAAGCTGACAGCTGCACGCCCCCTTCCGACCCAACTATGGATCTGATTGCGACACTGGGTCTGGCGGTCGAGGGACCCGACGTGGATATCCTAGACCCGCAAGCCGACCAGGCGCCCATGGGAGACTTTGACATAAAGGAAGTTCCTCTCTTTGCTTCATATGTATTAAGTTCAAATGCTTCAAGTGAATCGGATTTTTACGCTCTGTACCCGGACCAGGAAATTGAGACACAAGATACTGACAATACTATGTATTCCCCAGAACAGCAGCACGTGAGGGACCTCATGGGCATGATCGTTGATTAACTTCGAAGATCTGCAAGGACTGAGTCTGCAAAGGGTGGGGGGAGCAAGTTCCGCAGGGGAGGTGACGGGCCCTCTGGCGGAGCAGAACCTCATCTGGACCAGACGCCTTCGTTGTGGATCCGAAACGTTAATGGACTTTCATGTTCTGAGCCCTCAGGTTCCAAGCACGCACCGCACGACACGCTCGCCAAATCGCCAGGCGAAGCGCTTTGGGCGCACGATATGCCCTTGGGAGATACCCGCATTACAATTATTTTTTCAATACCCGCATTACACAATTATTTTTCAATAAAGCCCGATGTGGCACGTTGTCTCTTAAGATACTTTGTCTCGACGAGACAAGAGGAAGGAATGTCAAGTCGTAGATTCTTTATTGACAATTCTCTGTTATGACAGCCGACTGCATGTCCCAACGTGAGGTAAACCCCGCCGGGAACGCGAATAGAGCGGCGTGCAGGGAGTGTTGAGATTCGTGCGGAGGCACGAGGGTGCGCGCCAAGACGGGGGGGGCGGCGTGGCGTCATCGCGTTAAGATGGTTGTGCCAGGTCGATCGGCGATCTCTGAATTTAAATCGGATTTTTGTCATGTGTGTTGTGAAATTAAACGTCTATCCGAGAATCCTGGCAATGTTCGTTTTATTAAAATGTGGTACAAACCTGCGTTTCCGCCGTGCGGCTCCGTGGAAGTTAGAGTAGAGTTATTGTGTTTTTAGGCAAGAGCCGAGCGAGCCGCGAGTCACGGGTGTGCTGTATGAGGTTGCTCGGAGGATGTGTGCCCAAATGCATTGTGGGTCATTGCGACTTTGCTGAATATCGGACGCTGGATGTCGGACGTTCATGCGCGCGTGGAATGTGTAGTTTCAAGCGGAGTGCTCGAATTGCAGATATAAACTTGAAAAACATTAATTATATAATCATAGCGGCGCCTGAATTTTAATAAACATGCTTCAGTTTGTGTTTAAAATGAGGTCATGCTGGACAATTGTATACGTGTGCTTTTTTCGAGGCTGGTCGTAAAACCACGCCCACATGCGCTTGTTTTTGCGTAATGCTAGTAGAATGACATGAACCTATCGTTAACCATATATATTTTGTTTTAATCACAGCAACGCATGACTCTGTATAAACATGCTTTGAATTACTCATGTACACAAACCCATAAAATATATGGGTTTGTTTGGCTAAGCATACACTCTCCTCTTTGTGAGTTACATTTCTGTTTTCTCGGAGCCCAGAGAAACATTTGGTCCGAATGATAAGGAAGGGCTGACTCCCCCGAATGATAACGGTGGGAGGGACTCTCGCCAGTCGCTTTGTTCTCTCGGAGATTTTCTGATAATCGTATTCGTATATAAGTGAATGAGAATCAATGCGTTTTCAGGAAGGCTTGACTTGGCATGTTCTTGCTGTAGCTTGCTGTAGACGTCTGTCTCCTCCGGATCTGTATAAGTTGGCTTTAATAAAAAACTGCGTCATTTTCAGGCTATTTGTGGACTTCTTCACCAAACGAAGAGCTGACTCTTCACAAAATGGTACCAGGAGTGGGGTGTCAACAGACGCGGAGGACGGGAAGCGGAACCCGGGCGACGGAAGGAAGGCTGCTCGAGGCCGGGACGCTGGCACTCTAATTTGATTAAGGTGAGCAATTGTCTTATACCAGAGGGCTATCTTTCCAAATTTGTACCTTGCTTCTTCGAACGGGTTCAGTCCGCTTCCCTGTCATCCGCGCTGTCTGCACTCGAACAGAAATTGTAAGTAAAGGCTCATTTAGGCCTCAGAATGACGTGGTTTTGTTAAAGCCAGGATAAACAAGTAAGGACTTAACAGTAAGCTTAAAGTTACAGTTAGCACCAGGAGGGGAAAGTGAGGTCGGACAGCCGTAAAGGTTGAGCCAGGCCGAGAACTTTCCAGGAAGGATCAGCCCAGAGCAATAAGATGGGAAGCAAGCTAAGGAAAGAAGGGGAACCCCTTAAGGGAACCCGGCATCTTTCATGTTTAAGAGGCATCATTTTGCCGCGGTAAGACCATTAAAGGACTGGGCTGTGTTAACTAAAGATTTAAGTAGTCCCTGGCCAGAGGAGGGATCGTTTGCACTTGACAAGTTGGAAGTGTTGTACGGAGCTTTGGATAAGCTACAAAGGGAAAAGAAACACTTCCCACCCGATTACTGGAAAGTGTATGGCTGGTGGGAAAAGGAAGGAATGAAGCGACTGGCAGCCTCAAGACAGGCTAGCTTGGCAGGGGAAGTACTGAAGCTTCAGGGCCAAAAGAAACAAGCTGACAGGGTTCAGCAGGACAAAACAAGTAAGTAAGCAGTTAAACAAGTAAATCAGCGAGTGATGCCGCTGGACCAAATGCCAGACCAAGACCCCCCACCCCCCCAAGCCCTGAGCCCTGTCCCCGGGCTACAGGCGCCACCTCTCCCACCCCCGCCCCTGTTCCCCCAGGGGTTAGACCCCCATAAAACTAGACCAGCCGCCCCTCAGGTTCACCTTAGCCCGGGCAATCCTTTTAGAGGACAAGAAATTAATGGGGCGGACAGCGGGTTCGCGGCCCCAGAAGGGATAGGAGTATTGTATTGTACCCCTCAGTGGAAGGGCTCACGGAATCGGAGAACTCACAGCCTACAATCGAGATGTGTCCCTTTAAAAAACCATTTGAAAGAACCAGATTTGGCGGCTATGCAGGAGCGGGTGAGAACCTTGCTGGCTGAACAGCCCGGTCACGTACCGGAACTTATGCGTTTGTGGATACAAAATACAGGCGCAGATTGGCGGGACGTCTGCCACATGGGAGAGGCTGTATTGCCAGCGCGGGTGTGGGACCAGGCCAAAGTACACGCACGCTGGCCGAATGTAGCACCAACCCCGGCCCAGACCCTCGACGATTGGGGGGCCCTGGTCGACCTGTTGTTGGCCGGGGTACACATCGCACTAAGGCTAACCGACCAATTAGATGAAGCGGCCGAGCAGTGGGACATGGGCGACGATAAGAAGGCCGATGTAAAGGACGACATGTTGCAAATGATTGCCCAGGAATCCATAAGGGCCCCCTCCCCAAAATTTGGAACCCACAAGGGCCCCCTCCCCAAAACTGGAACATACAAGGGCCCCCTCCACAGCCGCAGAATTGGGCCGTGCAAAAGGACCCCCCACCCCCCCCAAGACCTGAGCTCAGTCCCGGGGCTCTAGGCAACACCCCAACACCCCCGCCCTGCCTTCCCTTTTTTTCACCTCAACCCACCCCAGTCCAACCCGTCCCAAAAAAAAAAAAATCCTTTTCCTTGAATGAGAGACGTAACATGAATGAGCAAAGACTGTTTGGGAGTGGCTGGAGAAAGGCATGATTTGAGTCGATCTGAGTTTCGCGCGAAGAATGGGAGACTCACTCGTATATGAATGAGGAATGAATGTATATTGGGATGTTAATTGACGTGTGTATCTGGCCAATGCATTTGTCTGTCATCTGTTTGGGAGTTGTTTGGGAAGCGAATTGATATAAATCGGGTCAGGAAAGCACTCGGAGTGCCCTTGTCGATCTACTGTTGATATGAAGCGGTTTCTTGGAGATGGTTGCAGGATGGGCTGTTTTTTTTCTTTCGAGCGTTCATGTCAGACGAGCCATGTCGGAATAGTGGCCGGCTGCGACATATATGCCAGGCAATGTCACAGGACGAATACGTTATTTAAGATGGATTTATAAGATGGATAGATGGATGAATTTATTTAAGATGGCTAAAATAAACGATTTCAAGACAGAGTAATTAATTTCCGGAGCCAAGTTCCAACAGGAAGTCTTGTTCATACAGTAAGGTACAGTGCGGAGTGGCGGCTGGAAGATGCATCGATGCATTTGTGTTGACCAATTCGAAGTTTGACCTTTTAAAGTTTAGTTGACCTTTGTTCGAGATATGCAAGGGAAAGGTCAGAGGTAATTCACTAACCTTGGAAGAACGACAGGCAGTCAGTCTACGAGGTGTTGCTTTAACGACAGGATATAGAACCTAAATCTGGAAGGAAAGGACATTATATTGTTGGTTAAACTGAAGTCATGTACATAATTAGTGGACAGAGAATATCGAGTTTTTTGTTGTTGTGGAAGCGTCAGGTACAGTACGCTTGGAATTTAATTTAACCGGGTCGAGTACAGTGACGTGTTCGATCGAGCTGTGGGGATTTGAGATGGATTTGAGTCACGTTAAATGGAGGACATTTGGGAGGATGAAGAGATGCAAGTAACGTGGATTAAATTGTGGTATCACGAGTTGGGTGCCAGAGATATTGTGGTTATTATAACTCACTGATTATAGGGGGCGCCGGGCGCACCGAGTACAGATCGGGTTGCATGATGGAGCACGCATGCATGGATTTTGGCTTTGCGAGGCTCCGGATAGAAATTGGCATTTCGATGCTGTGGATTATATTGTGCCTGCCCGGAAAGGTGATGTCCTGTGCTGGGGCTGGCGACATGCCTCTGTTATTTGTCTGTCTGTCGGTCTGATTGTAAGTCTTTGGTACTGGGAGATGCTGTTGTCTACTCTGAATGACAGGTGGTGGTATCCAGGGCGCTGAGGAGTTTGTTCACGTTGTAAAGTTTGTTTATTTAGTTTGTTTATTGTAGAGAAGAGTGCTTTTGGGATTCCGGAGCCAGAGTGGATAATTTGAGGGTAGTAGGTGGAGTAGAGGACATCTTTGCAGTGCTGTAGGTTGTCCTTGTAGGCTTGGGGGTGAACTAATTTGGGTTTAATAGGCACAAGCTGGTCTAAACAGGGTGAGGAGGATGGTGTGATTGATGATGTCAAAGGAGGCGTTGAGGTGAGGAGGATGAAAATGTTGAGGTTGCCGGCATCAGAGGAGAGAAAAGGTCGCTGGTGATTTTGAGGAGAGCAGTTTCAGTACTGTGGCTGGAGCAGAATCCGGATTGGGATGTTTCATACAGGTTATTGGCAGAGTGGTGATGTTTGAGTTGAGTGGCCACAGCACGTTCCAAAACTTTTGACAGAAAGGGTAGATTGGAGATGAGTCTGAAGTTATTTAGGGTGTCAGGGTTTAGTCCAGGGTTTTTTCCAGAATGGGGGTGAAGTTTCACGAGTTTTTGGGGAAATCGGTATGTGAAGCTGGATTAAGTTGGAACTGCTTGATGAGCCATGGAGATGGATTGGGTTTTGCTGTTGGTTGTCTGGGAGTTCGGTTGTTGCATTGCCAAAGGTTTCTGTGTGGTGGACACACTCGTTGGCTGTTGTTTTGTGTGACGTGGATGGAGATGTATGTGGCTGCGTGTGGCTGCCTGGAGTCGGGAAGACGGCTACAGTGGTTGATATTGGTTGTGGATCGTCCGGGGTGCTTCGATTTGCATAGGGGGTGAAGATTGGGATATTACATTATTTTAAGTAAGTATTGGTATGAGTAATTACATAAGTAATTATGAGTTATTATGAGTATTAGTTATGAGTAAGTGATTATTTTAGTAAAGTTACATGTTTCGCTGTGTTGTGGATCTGCGGACAAGCTAGTTTGATGGGTACCCTGGGGTCTTCGGCGTGTCTATGTGTTTGGCTATCTGTTACACCGGACTCTTGAATGGGTTTTCATGAGACGAATTTCAGACATAACAGTGAGAATCTATTTTGAGCGAATCACAGTGGGTAAGGAAAACATTGTGTGTGACCAGACACCAGAACTGACCAGAATTGAAATTGGAAGTAAACCAGGTTATTTCTATTATTTGTTTATTCGTGAAAATAAATAAATAATAGGGGGAGGTTAATGGAGGTTAATGGTGGTTTGTTTGTGTTAATGGAGGTTAATGGTGGTTTGTTTGTGTTAATTCTAGTTGAAACTCTCGCTGAAGTAATTTTCGTTTATTTTTATTTTTTGATTCGATTTGAGAGTTGAGATGATTGATTTTTTATTAATTTTATAATTTTATTTTTATTGATGTTGGAAACAGGTAATGGGATGCTGAGAGAAGGATTGAATTTATTTTGAATTGGACTGGATTAAATGGGATTGAATTTAAAAATTGAATATTGGATAAAATTGGATCCACTTGAAAAAAGTGGATTAGGAAATTGGAGAAAAGGTGTTCTATGAAACTATGAATTGAATGAATTGAATCTATGAATTGGAGACCTGTAGACCAGGCGCTCCCAGGAGACTTGTGGACCAGGTGTTCCACCAGAGGAAAAAGACCAGGTGTTCGTAAAACACTTCACCCGCAAGAACGCCTTGGAACCAAGGTGGAAGGGACCAGTCCAGGTGTTGCTGACTACACCAACGGCAGTCTTTTGCGAGGGCAAGACTTCGTGGATCCACGCCACGCACTGTAAGTTGGCCATACAAGCAACAGACACTACACCACAGCAACCACAGTAAGGATGGGCCTAATCATAGGTACAATACTATTGATAGCGACAGCAGCTAGGGGAAACTCCGATTCCAATAGATGCGAAAACAAAACCCGACACCTCACCGTAACATGGGGACAAAGAGTATCACTACCATGTTTCAAACAGAAAGCCCTGCACACAAATTGGGTGAACATAAATTGGCTAGCACTGTCGGCAGGGCCTGGACGCGTTGGCATGGTACTACAAAAGCAACGAGAGTTCCGGGAAGATGGGCAAGCTAGCATTAAGACCTTGGCCCAACCAGGATACCAATGGGGAACCCCTGATTTTAAGCTACAAACACGCACACGCCTAGGGAAAGACATGACCATGCAGGTCCGGTGCAGCGTCTGGACCCCTGGCGCGGCCGGTGGCGAAAGGAACTACATACCATGCATCGAATACATACTCACGCCACAACCCCAGAATAAGGCCCCAAAGAAGGGTGAAAACACATATTGGAAAGTGGCCAGGGAGGTGGCAACAATTCAAAATAGGACACACTGCTGGTCGTGCATGCGCTTTCCCCAAGCAGGCACCACAGGAATACACATGATAGTGCTACCTCTGTCCCTCAATGACCTCTGCTCACAACCTATCGATTCCCCATGTTTAGTCACCACGCTGGAAAGAGAAGGGGTTGACAACGGCAAGAGTTGCAATCGACAATTTAATTATCGCCCGTCAATGATTGCCCATGTGGCCGAGAGGCCTGCCCCCGTCTGGGTCAAACCACAGAAAGGGAAGGTCTGCCTCCAGGGTTCCGGCCACTTGCGTATGGGAGAATCAGAATGCGCCTACACTCTCCCCGGGAAGCTGGGACAAGGGAGCTCGGGGATTACATTACGAATAGTACTGCAAGATAAACACAACCACAACATAACGGCTATAACATTCTCTAGGGGGGTTAGTAGGATTAATGGGGTGGTAAAGGGACTCCAGTGCTTATCCACCCACCTGGTCCCACCCCATGGGACAATGTTTATATGCGGCGACAAGGCTTACCCCTATTTACCAAATAATTGGGGGGGCACATGTTATCTGGGTTCAGTCCTTCCTGACGTTGAGATACTGGATGAGCTAGACCCAAAGTCCTTGGACAGGCGTTATAAGAGGTCAGTCATGAACGAAGATGGAACCACTAAACTACACGGGAGTCTATGGGAAAAGGTGTTTGGTTTCTTCTTCCCAGGAGCGGGCACAGTCATGGATAGTTTCCGAATAGACAAATTGGCGTTGACCCTAGAAAAGGTGGCAAACGACACCGCTACGGCTCATGACATACTATTGGACACGGTAATTCACATGCGTACAATGGTGATGCAGAATCGGGTGGCTTTGGACATGCTCCTGGCAGAGAAAGGAGGGGTATGCGGAATTATAGAGGGAAAATGTTGCACTTACATACCCGATCCATCTGAAGGAGTGTCAGCCGCAATAGTGAGACTAAGGGAAACTAGCCACGCCCTGACGATCGATCGGATCGCGCGTGAAAATTCTTATACATTTAGCTGGCTCACTGACTGGTTCCAGGGATGGACGGGCACCATAGTGAAGTGGTTATTGACCGCACTGGCTGTGATAATCGGGGTAGTAATTTGGGGGGCACTAATGAAATCTCTAGTCCTCCTCTGTATGAGAAAGTATTTTACAGGATGGAAAGTGAAAAAGCCGCCGACAACGACTATGGCTCTGACCACAGAGGCCGTCGACCTGAACGGGTCCTTCAACAAGGCAGTTGCGACCGGCGCTCCAGAAAATTGCATTGAATTTTGTAATGACTGTGATACTTGTGCGGATCCCATGTGGGAACTGGCTGCTGCCTGTAACGGTGTATGTGATGACTGTGATACTTGTGCTATAAACCCCTTGCGTGTACTGGCTAACGCTGCTTATGTATTACAAGCTGACAGCTGCACGCCCCCTTCCGACCCAACTATGGATCTGATTGCGACACTGGGTCTGGCGGTCGAGGGACCCGACGTGGATATCCTAGACCCGCAAGCCGACCAGGCGCCCATGGGAGACTTTGACATAAAGGAAGTTCCTCTCTTTGCTTCATATGTATTAAGTTCAAATGCTTCAAGTGAATCGGATTTTTACGCTCTGTACCCGGACCAGGAAATTGAGACACAAGATACTGACAATACTATGTATTCCCCAGAACAGCAGCACGTGAGGGACCTCATGGGCATGATCGTTGATTAACTTCGAAGATCTGCAAGGACTGAGTCTGCAAAGGGTGGGGGGAGCAAGTTCCGCAGGGGAGGTGACGGGCCCTCTGGCGGAGCAGAACCTCATCTGGACCAGACGCCTTCGTTGTGGATCCGAAACGTTAATGGACTTTCATGTTCTGAGCCCTCAGGTTCCAAGCACGCACCGCACGACACGCTCGCCAAATCGCCAGGCGAAGCGCTTTGGGCGCACGATATGCCCTTGGGAGATACCCGCATTACAATTATTTTTTCAATACCCGCATTACACAATTATTTTTCAATAAAGCCCGATGTGGCACGTTGTCTCTTAAGATACTTTGTCTCGACGAGACAAGAGGAAGGAATGTCAAGTCGTAGATTCTTTATTGACAATTCTCTGTTATGACAGCCGACTGCATGTCCCAACGTGAGGTAAACCCCGCCGGGAACGCGAATAGAGCGGCGTGCAGGGAGTGTTGAGATTCGTGCGGAGGCACGAGGGTGCGCGCCAAGACGGGGGGGGCGGCGTGGCGTCATCGCGTTAAGATGGTTGTGCCAGGTCGATCGGCGATCTCTGAATTTAAATCGGATTTTTGTCATGTGTGTTGTGAAATTAAACGTCTATCCGAGAATCCTGGCAATGTTCGTTTTATTAAAATGTGGTACAAACCTGCGTTTCCGCCGTGCGGCTCCGTGGAAGTTAGAGTAGAGTTATTGTGTTTTTAGGCAAGAGCCGAGCGAGCCGCGAGTCACGGGTGTGCTGTATGAGGTTGCTCGGAGGATGTGTGCCCAAATGCATTGTGGGTCATTGCGACTTTGCTGAATATCGGACGCTGGATGTCGGACGTTCATGCGCGCGTGGAATGTGTAGTTTCAAGCGGAGTGCTCGAATTGCAGATATAAACTTGAAAAACATTAATTATATAATCATAGCGGTGCCTGAATTTTAATAAACATGCTTCAGTTTGTGTTTAAAATGAGGTCATGCTGGACAATTGTATACGTGTGCTTTTTTCGAGGCTGGTCGTAAAACCACGCCCACATGCGCTTGTTTTTGCGTAATGCTAGTAGAATGACATGAACCTATCGTTAACCATATATATTTTGTTTTAATCACAGCAACGCATGACTCTGTATAAACATGCTTTGAATTACTCATGTACACAAACCCATAAAATATATGGGTTTGTTTGGCTAAGCATACACTCTCCTCTTTGTGAGTTACATTTCTGTTTTCTCGGAGCCCAGAGAAACATTTGGTCCGAATGATAAGGAAGGGCTGACTCCCCCGAATGATAACGGTGGGAGGGACTCTCGCCAGTCGCTTTGTTCTCTCGGAGATTTTCTGATAATCGTATTCGTATATAAGTGAATGAGAATCAATGCGTTTTCAGGAAGGCTTGACTTGGCATGTTCTTGCTGTAGCTTGCTGTAGACGTCTGTCTCCTCCGGATCTGTATAAGTTGGCTTTAATAAAAAACTGCGTCATTTTCAGGCTATTTGTGGACTTCTTCACCAAACGAAGAGCTGACTCTTCACAAAATGGTACCAGGAGTGGGGTGTCAACAGACGCGGAGGACGGGAAGCGGAACCCGGGCGACGGAAGGAAGGCTGCTCGAGGCCGGGACGCTGGCACTCTAATTTGATTAAGGTGAGCAATTGTCTTATACCAGAGGGCTATCTTTCCAAATTTGTACCTTGCTTCTTCGAACGGGTTCAGTCCGCTTCCCTGTCATCCGCGCTGTCTGCACTCGAACAGAAATTGTAAGTAAAGGCTCATTTAGGCCTCAGAATGACGTGGTTTTGTTAAAGCCAGGATAAACAAGTAAGGACTTAACAGTAAGCTTAAAGTTACAGTTAGCACCAGGAGGGGAAAGTGAGGTCGGACAGCCGTAAAGGTTGAGCCAGGCCGAGAACTTTCCAGGAAGGATCAGCCCAGAGCAATAAGATGGGAAGCAAGCTAAGGAAAGAAGGGGAACCCCTTAAGGGAACCCGGCATCTTTCATGTTTAAGAGGCATCATTTTGCCGCGGTAAGACCATTAAAGGACTGGGCTGTGTTAACTAAAGATTTAAGTAGTCCCTGGCCAGAGGAGGGATCGTTTGCACTTGACAAGTTGGAAGTGTTGTACGGAGCTTTGGATAAGCTACAAAGGGAAAAGAAACACTTCCCACCCGATTACTGGAAAGTGTATGGCTGGTGGGAAAAGGAAGGAATGAAGCGACTGGCAGCCTCAAGACAGGCTAGCTTGGCAGGGGAAGTACTGAAGCTTCAGGGCCAAAAGAAACAAGCTGACAGGGTTCAGCAGGACAAAACAAGTAAGTAAGCAGTTAAACAAGTAAATCAGCGAGTGATGCCGCTGGACCAAATGCCAGACCAAGACCCCCCACCCCCCCAAGCCCTGAGCCCTGTCCCCGGGCTACAGGCGCCACCTCTCCCACCCCCGCCCCTGTTCCCCCAGGGGTTAGACCCCCATAAAACTAGACCAGCCGCCCCTCAGGTTCACCTTAGCCCGGGCAATCCTTTTAGAGGACAAGAAATTAATGGGGCGGACAGCGGGTTCGCGGCCCCAGAAGGGCTAGGAGTATTGTATTGTACCCCTCAGTGGAAGGGCTCACGGAATCGGAGAACTCACAGCCTACAATCGAGATGTGTCCCTTTAAAAAACCATTTGAAAGAACCAGATTTGGCGGCTATGCAGGAGCGGGTGAGAACCTTGCTGGCTGAACAGCCCGGTCACGTACCGGAACTTATGCGTTTGTGGATACAATATACAGGCGCAGATTGGCGGGACGTCTGCCACATGGGAGAGGCTGTATTGCCAGCGCGGGTGTGGGACCAGGCCAAAGTACACGCACGCTGGCCGAATGTAGCACCAACCCCGGCCCAGACCCTCGACGATTGGGGGGCCCTGGTCGACCTGTTGTTGGCCGGGGTACACATCGCACTAAGGCTAACCGACCAATTAGATGAAGCGGCCGAGCAGTGGGACATGGGCGACGATAAGAAGGCCGATGTAAAGGACGACATGTTGCAAATGATTGCCCAGGAATCCATAAGGGCCCCCTCCCCAAAATTTGGAACCCACAAGGGCCCCCTCCCCAAAACTGGAACATACAAGGGCCCCCTCCACAGCCGCAGAATTGGGCCGTGCAAAAGGACCCCCCAGCCCCCCCAAGACCTGAGCTCAGTCCCGGGGCTCTAGGCAACACCCCAACACCCCCGCCCTGCCTTCCCTTTTTTTCACCTCAACCCACCCCAGTCCAACCCGTCCCAAAAAAAAAAAAATCCTTTTCCTTGAATGAGAGACGTAACATGAATGAGCAAAGACTGTTTGGGAGTGGCTGGAGAAAGGCATGATTTGAGTCGATCTGAGTTTCGCGCGAAGAATGGGAGACTCACTCGTATATGAATGAGGAATGAATGTATATTGGGATGTTAATTGACGTGTGTATCTGGCCAATGCATTTGTCTGTCATCTGTTTGGGAGTTGTTTGGGAAGCGAATTGATATAAATCGGGTCAGGAAAGCACTCGGAGTGCCCTTGTCGATCTACTGTTGATATGAAGCGGTTTCTTGGAGATGGTTGCAGGATGGGCTGTTTTTTTTCTTTCGAGCGTTCATGTCAGACGAGCCATGTCGGAATAGTGGCGGGCTGCGACATATATGCCAGGCAATGTCACAGGACGAATACGTTATTTAAGATGGATTTATAAGATGGATAGATGGATGAATTTATTTAAGATGGCTAAAATAAACGATTTCAAGACAGAGTAATTAATTTCCGGAGCCAAGTTCCAACAGGAAGTCTTGTTCATACAGTAAGGTACAGTGCGGAGTGGCGGCTGGAAGATGCATCGATGCATTTGTGTTGACCAATTCGAAGTTTGACCTTTTAAAGTTTAGTTGACCTTTGTTCGAGATATGCAAGGGAAAGGTCAGAGGTAATTCACTAACCTTGGAAGAACGACAGGCAGTCAGTCTATGAGGTGTTGCTTTAACGACAGGATATAGAACCTAAATCTGGAAGGAAAGGACATTATATTGTTGGTTAAACTGAAGTCATGTACATAATTAGTGGACAGAGAATATCGAGTTTTTTGTTGTTGTGGAAGCGTCAGGTACAGTACGCTTGGAATTTAATTTAACCGGGTCGAGTACAGTGACGTGTTCGATCGAGCTGTGGGGATTTGAGATGGATTTGAGTCACGTTAAATGGAGGACATTTGGGAGGATGAAGAGATGCAAGTAACGTGGATTAAATTGTGGTATCACGAGTTGGGTGCCAGAGATATTGTGGTTATTATAACTCACTGATTATAGGGGGCGCCGGGCGCACCGAGTACAGATCGGGTTGCATGATGGAGCACGCATGCATGGATTTTGGCTTTGCGAGGCTCCGGATAGAAATTGGCATTTCGATGCTGTGGATTATATTGTGCCTGCCCGGAAAGGTGATGTCCTGTGCTGGGGCTGGCGACATGCCTCTGTTATTTGTCTGTCTGTCGGTCTGATTGTAAGTCTTTGGTACTGGGAGATGCTGTTGTCTACTCTGAATGACAGGTGGTGGTATCCAGGGCGCTGAGGAGTTTGTTCACGTTGTAAAGTTTGTTTATTTAGTTTGTTTATTGTAGAGAAGAGTGCTTTTGGGATTCCGGAGCCAGAGTGGATAATTTGAGGGTAGTAGGTGGAGTAGAGGACATCTTTGCAGTGCTGTAGGTTGTCCTTGTAGGCTTGGGGGTGAACTAATTTGGGTTTAATAGGCACAAGCTGGTCTAAACAGGGTGAGGAGGATGGTGTGATTGATGATGTCAAAGGAGCGTTGAGGTGAGGAGGATGAAAATGTTGAGGTTGCCGGCATCAGAGGAGAGAAAAGGTCGCTGGTGATTTTGAGGAGAGCAGTTTCAGTACTGTGGCTGGAGCAGAATCCGGATTGGGATGTTTCATACAGGTTATTGGCAGAGTGGTGATGTTTGAGTTGAGTGGCCACAGCACATTCCAAAACTTTTGACAGAAAGGGTAGATTGGAGATGAGTCTGAAGTTATTTAGGGTGTCAGGGTTTAGTCCAGGGTTTTTTCCAGAATGGGGGTGAAGTTTCACGAGTTTTTGGGGAAATCGGTATGTGAAGCTGGATTAAGTTGGAACTGCTTGATGAGCCATGGAGATGGATTGGGTTTTGCTGTTGGTTGTCTGGGAGTTCGGTTGTTGCATTGCCAAAGGTTTCTGTGTGGTGGACACACTCGTTGGCTGTTGTTTTGTGTGACGTGGATGGAGATGTATGTGGCTGCGTGTGGCTGCCTGGAGTCGGGAAGACGGCTACAGTGGTTGATATTGGTTGTGGATCGTCCGGGGTGCTTCGATTTGCATAGGGGGTGAAGATTGGGATATTACATTATTTTAAGTAAGTATTGGTATGAGTAATTACATAAGTAATTATGAGTTATTATGAGTATTAGTTATGAGTAAGTGATTATTTTAGTAAAGTTACATGTTTCGCTGTGTTGTGGATCTGCGGACAAGCTAGTTTGATGGGTACCCTGGGGTCTTCGGCGTGTCTATGTGTTTGGCTATCTGTTACACCGGACTCTTGAATGGGTTTTCATGAGACGAATTTCAGACATAACAGTGAGAATCTATTTTGAGCGAATCACAGTGGGTGAGGAAAACATTGTGTGTGACCAGACACCAGAACTGACCAGAATTGAAATTGGAAGTAAACCAGGTTATTTCTATTATTTGTTTATTCGTGAAAATAAATAAATAATAGGGGGAGGTTAATGGAGGTTAATGGTGGTTTGTTTGTGTTAATGGAGGTTAATGGTGGTTTGTTTGTGTTAATTCTAGTTGAAACTCTCGCTGAAGTAATTTTCGTTTATTTTTATTTTTTGATTCGATTTGAGAGTTGAGATGATTGATTTTTTATTAATTTTATAATTTTATTTTTATTGATGTTGGAAACAGGTAATGGGATGCTGAGAGAAGGATTGAATTTATTTTGAATTGGACTGGATTAAATGGGATTGAATTTAAAAATTGAATATTGGATAAAATTGGATCCACTTGAAAAAAGTGGATTAGGAAATTGGAGAAAAGGTGTTCTATGAAACTATGAATTGAATGAATTGAATCTATGAATTGGAGACCTGTAGACCAGGCGCTCCCAGGAGACTTGTGGACCAGGTGTTCCACCAGAGGAAAAAGACCAGGTGTTCGTAAAACACTTCACCCGCAAGAACGCCTTGGAACCAAGGTGGAAGGGACCAGTCCAGGTGTTGCTGACTACACCAACGGCAGTCTTTTGCGAGGGCAAGACTTCGTGGATCCACGCCACGCACTGTAAGTTGGCCATACAAGCACCAGACACTACACCACAGCAACCACAGTAAGGATGGGCCTAATCATAGGTACAATACTATTGATAGCGACAGCAGCTAGGGGAAACTCCGATTCCAATAGATGCGAAAACAAAACCCGACACCTCACCGTAACATGGGGACAAAGAGTATCACTACCATGTTTCAAACAGAAAGCCCTGCACACAAATTGGGTGAACATAAATTGGCTAGCACTGTCGGCAGGGCCTGGACGCGTTGGCATGGTACTACAAAAGCAACGAGAGTTCCGGGAAGATGGGCAAGCTAGCATTAAGACCTTGGCCCAACCAGGATACCAATGGGGAACCCCTGATTTTAAGCTACAAACACGCACACGCCTAGGGAAAGACATGACCATGCAGGTCCGGTGCAGCGTCTGGACCCCTGGCGCGGCCGGTGGCGAAAGGAACTACATACCATGCATCGAATACATACTCACGCCACAACCCCAGAATAAGGCCCCAAAGAAGGGTGAAAACACATATTGGAAAGTGGCCAGGGAGGTGGCAACAATTCAAAATAGGACACACTGCTGGTCGTGCATGCGCTTTCCCCAAGCAGGCACCACAGGAATACACATGATAGTGCTACCTCTGTCCCTCAATGACCTCTGCTCACAACCTATCGATTCCCCATGTTTAGTCACCACGCTGGAAAGAGAAGGGGTTGACAACGGCAAGAGTTGCAATCGACAATTTAATTATCGCCCGTCAATGATTGCCCATGTGGCCGAGAGGCCTGCCCCCGTCTGGGTCAAACCACAGAAAGGGAAGGTCTGCCTCCAGGGTTCCGGCCACTTGCGTATGGGAGAATCAGAATGCGCCTACACTCTCCCCGGGAAGCTGGGACAAGGGAGCTCGGGGATTACATTACGAATAGTACTGCAAGATAAACACAACCACAACATAACGGCTATAACATTCTCTAGGGGGGTTAGTAGGATTAATGGGGTGGTAAAGGGACTCCAGTGCTTATCCACCCACCTGGTCCCACCCCATGGGACAATGTTTATATGCGGCGACAAGGCTTACCCCTATTTACCAAATAATTGGGGGGGCACATGTTATCTGGGTTCAGTCCTTCCTGACGTTGAGATACTGGATGAGCTAGACCCAAAGTCCTTGGACAGGCGTTATAAGAGGTCAGTCATGAACGAAGATGGAACCACTAAACTACACGGGAGTCTATGGGAAAAGGTGTTTGGTTTCTTCTTCCCAGGAGCGGGCACAGTCATGGATAGTTTCCGAATAGACAAATTGGCGTTGACCCTAGAAAAGGTGGCAAACGACACCGCTACGGCTCATGACATACTATTGGACACGGTAATTCACATGCGTACAATGGTGATGCAGAATCGGGTGGCTTTGGACATGCTCCTGGCAGAGAAAGGAGGGGTATGCGGAATTATAGAGGGAAAATGTTGCACTTACATACCCGATCCATCTGAAGGAGTGTCAGCCGCAATAGTGAGACTAAGGGAAACTAGCCACGCCCTGACGATCGATCGGATCGCGCGTGAAAATTCTTATACATTTAGCTGGCTCACTGACTGGTTCCAGGGATGGACGGGCACCATAGTGAAGTGGTTATTGACCGCACTGGCTGTGATAATCGGGGTAGTAATTTGGGGGGCACTAATGAAATCTCTAGTCCTCCTCTGTATGAGAAAGTATTTTACAGGATGGAAAGTGAAAAAGCCGCCGACAACGACTATGGCTCTGACCACAGAGGCCGTCGACCTGAACGGGTCCTTCAACAAGGCAGTTGCGACCGGCGCTCCAGAAAATTGCATTGAATTTTGTAATGACTGTGATACTTGTGCGGATCCCATGTGGGAACTGGCTGCTGCCTGTAACGGTGTATGTGATGACTGTGATACTTGTGCTATAAACCCCTTGCGTGTACTGGCTAACGCTGCTTATGTATTACAAGCTGACAGCTGCACGCCCCCTTCCGACCCAACTATGGATCTGATTGCGACACTGGGTCTGGCGGTCGAGGGACCCGACGTGGATATCCTAGACCCGCAAGCCGACCAGGCGCCCATGGGAGACTTTGACATAAAGGAAGTTCCTCTCTTTGCTTCATATGTATTAAGTTCAAATGCTTCAAGTGAATCGGATTTTTACGCTCTGTACCCGGACCAGGAAATTGAGACACAAGATACTGACAATACTATGTATTCCCCAGAACAGCAGCACGTGAGGGACCTCATGGGCATGATCGTTGATTAACTTCGAAGATCTGCAAGGACTGAGTCTGCAAAGGGTGGGGGGAGCAAGTTCCGCAGGGGAGGTGACGGGCCCTCTTGCGGAGCAGAACCTCATCTGGACCAGACGCCTTCGTTGTGGATCCGAAACGTTAATGGACTTTCATGTTCTGAGCCCTCAGGTTCCAAGCACGCACCGCACGACACGCTCGCCAAATCGCCAGGCGAAGCGCTTTGGGCGCACGATATGCCCTTGGGAGATACCCGCATTACAATTATTTTTTCAATACCCGCATTACACAATTATTTTTCAATAAAGCCCGATGTGGCACGTTGTCTCTTAAGATACTTTGTCTCGACGAGACAAGAGGAAGGAATGTCAAGTCGTAGATTCTTTATTGACAATTCTCTGTTATGACAGCCGACTGCATGTCCCAACGTGAGGTAAACCCCGCCGGGAACGCGAATAGAGCGGCGTGCAGGGAGTGTTGAGATTCGTGCGGAGGCACGAGGGTGCGCGCCAAGACGGGGGGGGGGCGGCGTGGCGTCATCGCGTTAAGATGGTTGTGCCAGGTCGATCGGCGATCTCTGAATTTAAATCGGATTTTTGTCATGTGTGTTGTGAAATTAAACGTCTATCCGAGAATCCTGGCAATGTTCGTTTTATTAAAATGTGGTACAAACCTGCGTTTCCGCCGTGCGGCTCCGTGGAAGTTAGAGTAGAGTTATTGTGTTTTTAGGCAAGAGCCGAGCGAGCCGCGAGTCACGGGTGTGCTGTATGAGGTTGCTCGGAGGATGTGTGCCCAAATGCATTGTGGGTCATTGCGACTTTGCTGAATATCGGACGCTGGATGTCGGACGTTCATGCGCGCGTGGAATGTGTAGTTTCAAGCGGAGTGCTCGAATTGCAGATATAAACTTGAAAAACATTAATTATATAATCATAGCGGCGCCTGAATTTTAATAAACATGCTTCAGTTTGTGTTTAAAATGAGGTCATGCTGGACAATTGTATACGTGTGCTTTTTTCGAGGCTGGTCGTAAAACCACGCCCACATGCGCTTGTTTTTGCGTAATGCTAGTAGAATGACATGAACCTATCGTTAACCATATATATTTTGTTTTAATCACAGCAACGCATGACTCTGTATAAACATGCTTTGAATTACTCATGTACACAAACCCATAAAATATATGGGTTTGTTTGGCTAAGCATACACTCTCCTCTTTGTGAGTTACATTTCTGTTTTCTCGGAGCCCAGAGAAACATTTGGTCCGAATGATAAGGAAGGGCTGACTCCCCCGAATGATAACGGTGGGAGGGACTCTCGCCAGTCGCTTTGTTCTCTCGGAGATTTTCTGATAATCGTATTCGTATATAAGTGAATGAGAATCAATGCGTTTTCAGGAAGGCTTGACTTGGCATGTTCTTGCTGTAGCTTGCTGTAGACGTCTGTCTCCTCCAGATCTGTATAAGTTGGCTTTAATAAAAAACTGCGTCATTTTCAGGCTATTTGTGGACTTCTTCACCAAACGAAGAGCTGACTCTTCACAAAATGGTACCAGGAGTGGGGTGTCAACAGACGCGGAGGACGGGAAGCGGAACCCGGGCGACGGAAGGAAGGCTGCTCGAGGCCGGGACGCTGGCACTCTAATTTGATTAAGGTGAGCAATTGTCTTATACCAGAGGGCTATCTTTCCAAATTTGTACCTTGCTTCTTCGAACGGGTTCAGTCCGCTTCCCTGTCATCCGCGCTGTCTGCACTCGAACAGAAATTGTAAGTAAAGGCTCATTTAGGCCTCAGAATGACGTGGTTTTGTTAAAGCCAGGATAAACAAGTAAGGACTTAACAGTAAGCTTAAAGTTACAGTTAGCACCAGGAGGGGAAAGTGAGGTCGGACAGCCGTAAAGGTTGAGCCAGGCCGAGAACTTTCCAGGAAGGATCAGCCCAGAGCAATAAGATGGGAAGCAAGCTAAGGAAAGAAGGGGAACCCCTTAAGGGAACCCGGCATCTTTCATGTTTAAGAGGCATCATTTTGCCGCGGTAAGACCATTAAAGGACTGGGCTGTGTTAACTAAAGATTTAAGTAGTCCCTGGCCAGAGGAGGGATCGTTTGCACTTGACAAGTTGGAAGTGTTGTACGGAGCTTTGGATAAGCTACAAAGGGAAAAGAAACACTTCCCACCCGATTACTGGAAAGTGTATGGCTGGTGGGAAAAGGAAGGAATGAAGCGACTGGCAGCCTCAAGACAGGCTAGCTTGGCAGGGGAAGTACTGAAGCTTCAGGGCCAAAAGAAACAAGCTGACAGGGTTCAGCAGGACAAAACAAGTAAGTAAGCAGTTAAACAAGTAAATCAGCGAGTGATGCCGCTGGACCAAATGCCAGACCAAGACCCCCCACCCCCCAAGCCCTGAGCCCTGTCCCCAGGCTACAGGCGCCACCTCTCCCACCCCCGCCCCTGTTCCCCCAGGGGTTAGACCCCCATAAAACTAGACCAGCCGCCCCTCAGGTTCACCTTAGCCCGGGCAATCCTTTTAGAGGACAAGAAATTAATGGGGCGGACAGCGGGTTCGCGGCCCCAGAAGGGCTAGGAGTATTGTATTGTACCCCTCAGTGGAAGGGCTCACGGAATCGGAGAACTCACAGCCTACAATCGAGATGTGTCCCTTTAAAAAACCATTTGAAAGAACCAGATTTGGCGGCTATGCAGGAGCGGGTGAGAACCTTGCTGGCTGAACAGCCCGGTCACGTACCGGAACTTATGCGTTTGTGGATACAAAATACAGGCGCAGATTGGCGGGACGTCTGCCACATGGGAGAGGCTGTATTGCCAGCGCGGGTGTGGGACCAGGCCAAAGTACACGCACGCTGGCCGAATGTAGCACCAACCCCGGCCCAGACCCTCGATGATTGGGGGGCCCTGGTCGACCTGTTGTTGGCCGGGGTACACATCGCACTAAGGCTAACCGACCAATTAGATGAAGCGGCCGAGCAGTGGGACATGGGCGACGATAAGAAGGCCGATGTAAAGGACGACATGTTGCAAATGATTGCCCAGGAATCCATAAGGGCCCCCTCCCCAAAATTTGGAACCCACAAGGGCCCCCTCCCCAAAACTGGAACATACAAGGGCCCCCTCCACAGCCGCAGAATTGGGCCGTGCAAAAGGACCCCCCACCCCCCCCAAGACCTGAGCTCAGTCCCGGGGCTCTAGGCAACACCCCAACACCCCCGCCCTGCCTTCCCTTTTTTTCACCTCAACCCACCCCAGTCCAACCCGTCCCAAAAAAAAAAAAATCCTTTTCCTTGAATGAGAGACGTAACATGAATGAGCAAAGACTGTTTGGGAGTGGCTGGAGAAAGGCATGATTTGAGTCGATCTGAGTTTCGCGCGAAGAATGGGAGACTCACTCGTATATGAATGAGGAATGAATGTATATTGGGATGTTAATTGACGTGTGTATCTGGCCAATGCATTTGTCTGTCATCTGTTTGGGAGTTGTTTGGGAAGCGAATTGATATAAATCGGGTCAGGAAAGCACTCGGAGTGCCCTTGTCGATCTACTGTTGATATGAAGCGGTTTCTTGGAGATGGTTGCAGGATGGGCTGTTTTTTTTCTTTCGAGCGTTCATGTCAGACGAGCCATGTCGGAATAGTGGCCGGCTGCGACATATATGCCAGGCAATGTCACAGGACGAATACGTTATTTAAGATGGATTTATAAGATGGATAGATGGATGAATTTATTTAAGATGGCTAAAATAAACGATTTCAAGACAGAGTAATTAATTTCCGGAGCCAAGTTCCAACAGGAAGTCTTGTTCATACAGTAAGGTACAGTGCGGAGTGGCGGCTGGAAGATGCATCGATGCATTTGTGTTGACCAATTCGAAGTTTGACCTTTTAAAGTTTAGTTGACCTTTGTTCGAGATATGCAAGGGAAAGGTCAGAGGTAATTCACTAACCTTGGAAGAACGACAGGCAGTCAGTCTACGAGGTGTTGCTTTAACGACAGGATATAGAACCTAAATCTGGAAGGAAAGGACATTATATTGTTGGTTAAACTGAAGTCATGTACATAATTAGTGGACAGAGAATATCGAGTTTTTTGTTGTTGTGGAAGCGTCAGGTACAGTACGCTTGGAATTTAATTTAACCGGGTCGAGTACAGTGACGTGTTCGATCGAGCTGTGGGGATTTGAGATGGATTTGAGTCACGTTAAATGGAGGACATTTGGGAGGATGAAGAGATGCAAGTAACGTGGATTAAATTGTGGTATCACGAGTTGGGTGCCAGAGATATTGTGGTTATTATAACTCACTGATTATAGGGGGCGCCGGGCGCACCGAGTACAGATCGGGTTGCATGATGGAGCACGCATGCATGGATTTTGGCTTTGCGAGGCTCCGGATAGAAATTGGCATTTCGATGCTGTGGATTATATTGTGCCTGCCCGGAAAGGTGATGTCCTGTGCTGGGGCTGGCGACATGCCTCTGTTATTTGTCTGTCTGTCGGTCTGATTGTAAGTCTTTGGTACTGGGAGATGCTGTTGTCTACTCTGAATGACAGGTGGTGGTATCCAGGGCGCTGAGGAGTTTGTTCACGTTGTAAAGTTTGTTTATTTAGTTTGTTTATTGTAGAGAAGAGTGCTTTTGGGATTCCGGAGCCAGAGTGGATAATTTGAGGGTAGTAGGTGGAGTAGAGGACATCTTTGCAGTGCTGTAGGTTGTCCTTGTAGGCTTGGGGGTGAACTAATTTGGGTTTAATAGGCACAAGCTGGTCTAAACAGGGTGAGGAGGATGGTGTGATTGATGATGTCAAAGGAGGCGTTGAGGTGAGGAGGATGAAAATGTTGAGGTTGCCGGCATCAGAGGAGAGAAAAGGTCGCTGGTGATTTTGAGGAGAGCAGTTTCAGTACTGTGGCTGGAGCAGAATCCGGATTGGGATGTTTCATACAGGTTATTGGCAGAGTGGTGATGTTTGAGTTGAGTGGCCACAGCACGTTCCAAAACTTTTGACAGAAAGGGTAGATTGGAGATGAGTCTGAAGTTATTTAGGGTGTCAGGGTTTAGTCCAGGGTTTTTTCCAGAATGGGGGTGAAGTTTCACGAGTTTTTGGGGAAATCGGTATGTGAAGCTGGATTAAGTTGGAACTGCTTGATGAGCCATGGAGATGGATTGGGTTTTGCTGTTGGTTGTCTGGGAGTTCGGTTGTTGCATTGCCAAAGGTTTCTGTGTGGTGGACACACTCGTTGGCTGTTGTTTTGTGTGACGTGGATGGAGATGTATGTGGCTGCGTGTGGCTGCCTGGAGTCGGGAAGACGGCTACAGTGGTTGATATTGGTTGTGGATCGTCCGGGGTGCTTCGATTTGCATAGGGGGTGAAGATTGGGATATTACATTATTTTAAGTAAGTATTGGTATGAGTAATTACATAAGTAATTATGAGTTATTATGAGTATTAGTTATGAGTAAGTGATTATTTTAGTAAAGTTACATGTTTCGCTGTGTTGTGGATCTGCGGACAAGCTAGTTTGATGGGTACCCTGGGGTCTTCGGCGTGTCTATGTGTTTGGCTATCTGTTACACCGGACTCTTGAATGGGTTTTCATGAGACGAATTTCAGACATAACAGTGAGAATCTATTTTGAGCGAATCACAGTGGGTGAGGAAAACATTGTGTGTGACCAGACACCAGAACTGACCAGAATTGAAATTGGAAGTAAACCAGGTTATTTCTATTATTTGTTTATTCGTGAAAATAAATAAATAATAGGGGGAGGTTAATGGAGGTTAATGGTGGTTTGTTTGTGTTAATGGAGGTTAATGGTGGTTTGTTTGTGTTAATTCTAGTTGAAACTCTCGCTGAAGTAATTTTCGTTTATTTTTATTTTTTGATTCGATTTGAGAGTTGAGATGATTGATTTTTTATTAATTTTATAATTTTATTTTTATTGATGTTGGAAACAGGTAATGGGATGCTGAGAGAAGGATTGAATTTATTTTGAATTGGACTGGATTAAATGGGATTGAATTTAAAAATTGAATATTGGATAAAATTGGATCCACTTGAAAAAAGTGGATTAGGAAATTGGAGAAAAGGTGTTCTATGAAACTATGAATTGAATGAATTGAATCTATGAATTGGAGACCTGTAGACCAGGCGCTCCCAGGAGACTTGTGGACCAGGTGTTCCACCAGAGGAAAAAGACCAGGTGTTCGTAAAACACTTCACCCGCAAGAACGCCTTGGAACCAAGGTGGAAGGGACCAGTCCAGGTGTTGCTGACTACACCAACGGCAGTCTTTTGCGAGGGCAAGACTTCGTGGATCCACGCCACGCACTGTAAGTTGGCCATACAAGCACCAGACACTACACCACAGCAACCACAGTAAGGATGGGCCTAATCATAGGTACAATACTATTGATAGCGACAGCAGCTAGGGGAAACTCCGATTCCAATAGATGCGAAAACAAAACCCGACACCTCACCGTAACATGGGGACAAAGAGTATCACTACCATGTTTCAAACAGAAAGCCCTGCACACAAATTGGGTGAACATAAATTGGCTAGCACTGTCGGCAGGGCCTGGACGCGTTGGCATGGTACTACAAAAGCAACGAGAGTTCCGGGAAGATGGGCAAGCTAGCATTAAGACCTTGGCCCAACCAGGATACCAATGGGGAACCCCTGATTTTAAGCTACAAACACGCACACGCCTAGGGAAAGACATGACCATGCAGGTCCGGTGCAGCGTCTGGACCCCTGGCGCGGCCGGTGGCGAAAGGAACTACATACCATGCATCGAATACATACTCACGCCACAACCCCAGAATAAGGCCCCAAAGAAGGGTGAAAACACATATTGGAAAGTGGCCAGGGAGGTGGCAACAATTCAAAATAGGACACACTGCTGGTCGTGCATGCGCTTTCCCCAAGCAGGCACCACAGGAATACACATGATAGTGCTACCTCTGTCCCTCAATGACCTCTGCTCACAACCTATCGATTCCCCATGTTTAGTCACCACGCTGGAAAGAGAAGGGGTTGACAACGGCAAGAGTTGCAATCGACAATTTAATTATCGCCCGTCAATGATTGCCCATGTGGCCGAGAGGCCTGCCCCCGTCTGGGTCAAACCACAGAAAGGGAAGGTCTGCCTCCAGGGTTCCGGCCACTTGCGTATGGGAGAATCAGAATGCGCCTACACTCTCCCCGGGAAGCTGGGACAAGGGAGCTCGGGGATTACATTACGAATAGTACTGCAAGATAAACACAACCACAACATAACGGCTATAACATTCTCTAGGGGGGTTAGTAGGATTAATGGGGTGGTAAAGGGACTCCAGTGCTTATCCACCCACCTGGTCCCACCCCATGGGACAATGTTTATATGCGGCGACAAGGCTTACCCCTATTTACCAAATAATTGGGGGGGCACATGTTATCTGGGTTCAGTCCTTCCTGACGTTGAGATACTGGATGAGCTAGACCCAAAGTCCTTGGACAGGCGTTATAAGAGGTCAGTCATGAACGAAGATGGAACCACTAAACTACACGGGAGTCTATGGGAAAAGGTGTTTGGTTTCTTCTTCCCAGGAGCGGGCACAGTCATGGATAGTTTCCGAATAGACAAATTGGCGTTGACCCTAGAAAAGGTGGCAAACGACACCGCTACGGCTCATGACATACTATTGGACACGGTAATTCACATGCGTACAATGGTGATGCAGAATCGGGTGGCTTTGGACATGCTCCTGGCAGAGAAAGGAGGGGTATGCGGAATTATAGAGGGAAAATGTTGCACTTACATACCCGATCCATCTGAAGGAGTGTCAGCCGCAATAGTGAGACTAAGGGAAACTAGCCACGCCCTGACGATCGATCGGATCGCGCGTGAAAATTCTTATACATTTAGCTGGCTCACTGACTGGTTCCAGGGATGGACGGGCACCATAGTGAAGTGGTTATTGACCGCACTGGCTGTGATAATCGGGGTAGTAATTTGGGGGGCACTAATGAAATCTCTAGTCCTCCTCTGTATGAGAAAGTATTTTACAGGATGGAAAGTGAAAAAGCCGCCGACAACGACTATGGCTCTGACCACAGAGGCCGTCGACCTGAACGGGTCCTTCAACAAGGCAGTTGCGACCGGCGCTCCAGAAAATTGCATTGAATTTTGTAATGACTGTGATACTTGTGCGGATCCCATGTGGGAACTGGCTGCTGCCTGTAACGGTGTATGTGATGACTGTGATACTTGTGCTATAAACCCCTTGCGTGTACTGGCTAACGCTGCTTATGTATTACAAGCTGACAGCTGCACGCCCCCTTCCGACCCAACTATGGATCTGATTGCGACACTGGGTCTGGCGGTCGAGGGACCCGACGTGGATATCCTAGACCCGCAAGCCGACCAGGCGCCCATGGGAGACTTTGACATAAAGGAAGTTCCTCTCTTTGCTTCATATGTATTAAGTTCAAATGCTTCAAGTGAATCGGATTTTTACGCTCTGTACCCGGACCAGGAAATTGAGACACAAGATACTGACAATACTATGTATTCCCCAGAACAGCAGCACGTGGGGGATCTCATGGGCATGATCGTTGATTAACTTCGAAGATCTGCAAGGACTGAGTCTGCAAAGGGTGGGGGGAGCAAGTTCCGCAGGGGAGGTGACGGGCCCTCTGGCGGAGCAGAACCTCATCTGGACCAGACGCCTTCGTTGTGGATCCGAAACGTTAATGGACTTTCATGTTCTGAGCCCTCAGGTTCCAAGCACGCACCGCACGACACGCTCGCCAAATCGCCAGGCGAAGCGCTTTGGGCGCACGATATGCCCTTGGGAGATACCCGCATTACAATTATTTTTTCAATACCCGCATTACACAATTATTTTTCAATAAAGCCCGATGTGGCACGTTGTCTCTTAAGATACTTTGTCTCGACGAGACAAGAGGAAGGAATGTCAAGTCGTAGATTCTTTATTGACAATTCTCTGTTATGACAGCCGACTGCATGTCCCAACGTGAGGTAAACCCCGCCGGGAACGCGAATAGAGCGGCGTGCAGGGAGTGTTGAGATTCGTGCGGAGGCACGAGGGTGCGCGCCAAGACGGGGGGGGCGGCGTGGCGTCATCGCGTTAAGATGGTTGTGCCAGGTCGATCGGCAATCTCTGAATTTAAATCGGATTTTTGTCATGTGTGTTGTGAAATTAAACGTCTATCCGAGAATCCTGGCAATGTTCGTTTTATTAAAATGTGGTACAAACCTGCGTTTCCGCCGTGCGGCTCCGTGGAAGTTAGAGTAGAGTTATTGTGTTTTTAGGCAAGAGCCGAGCGAGCCGCGAGTCACGGGTGTGCTGTATGAGGTTGCTCGGAGGATGTGTGCCCAAATGCATTGTGGGTCATTGTGACTTTGCTGAATATCGGACGCTGGATGTCGGACGTTCATGCGCGCGTGGAATGTGTAGTTTCAAGCGGAGTGCTCGAATTGCAGATATAAACTTGAAAAACATTAATTATATAATCATAGCGGCGCCTGAATTTTAATAAACATGCTTCAGTTTGTGTTTAAAATGAGGTCATGCTGGACAATTGTATACGTGTGCTTTTTTCGAGGCTGGTCGTAAAACCACGCCCACATGCGCTTGTTTTTGCGTAATGCTAGTAGAATGACATGAACCTATCATTAACCATATATATTTTGTTTTAATCACAGCAACGCATGACTCTGTATAAACATGCTTTGAATTACTCATGTACACAAACCCATAAAATATATGGGTTTGTTTGGCTAAGCATACACTCTCCTCTTTGTGAGTTACATTTCTGTTTTCTCGGAGCCCAGAGAAACATTTGGTCCGAATGATAAGGAAGGGCTGACTCCCCCGAATGATAACGGTGGGAGGGACTCTCGCCAGTCGCTTTGTTCTCTCGGAGATTTTCTGATAATCGTATTCGTATATAAGTGAATGAGAATCAATGCGTTTTCAGGAAGGCTTGACTTGGCATGTTCTTGCTGTAGCTTGCTGTAGACGTCTGTCTCCTCCGGATCTGTATAAGTTGGCTTTAATAAAAAACTGCGTCATTTTCAGGCTATTTGTGGACTTCTTCACCAAACGAAGAGCTGACTCTTCACAAAATGGTACCAGGAGTGGGGTGTCAACAGACGCGGAGGACGGGAAGCGGAACCCGGGCGACGGAAGGAAGGCTGCTCGAGGCCGGGACGCTGGCACTCTAATTTGATTAAGGTGAGCAATTGTCTTATACCAGAGGGCTATCTTTCCAAATTTGTACCTTGCTTCTTCGAACGGGTTCAGTCCGCTTCCCTGTCGTCCGCGCTGTCTGCACTCAAACAGAAATTGTAAGTAAAGGCTCATTTAGGCCTCAGAATGACGTGGTTTTGTTAAAGCCAGGATAAACAAGTAAGGACTTAACAGTAAGCTTAAAGTTACAGTTAGCACCAGGAGGGGAAAGTGAGGTCGGACAGCCGTAAAGGTTGAGCCAGGCCGAGAACTTTCCAGGAAGGATCAGCCCAGAGCAATAAGATGGGAAGCAAGCTAAGGAAAGAAGGGGAACCCCTTAAGGGAACCCGGCATCTTTCATGTTTAAGAGGCATCATTTTGCCGCGGTAAGACCATTAAAGGACTGGGCTGTGTTAACTAAAGATTTAAGTAGTCCCTGGCCAGAGGAGGGATCGTTTGCACTTGACAAGTTGGAAGTGTTGTACGGAGCTTTGGATAAGCTACAAAGGGAAAAGAAACACTTCCCACCCGATTACTGGAAAGTGTATGGCTGGTGGGAAAAGGAAGGAATGAAGCGACTGGCAGCCTCAAGACAGGCTAGCTTGGCAGGGGAAGTACTGAAGCTTCAGGGCCAAAAGAAACAAGCTGACAGGGTTCAGCAGGACAAAACAAGTAAGTAAGCAGTTTAACAAGTAAATCAGCGAGTGATGCCGCTGGACCAAATGCCAGACCAAGACCCCCCACCCCCCCAAGCCCTGAGCCCTGTCCCCGGGCTACAGGCGCCACCTCTCCCACCCCCGCCCCTGTTCCCCCAGGGGTTAGACCCCCATAAAACTAGACCAGCCGCCCCTCAGGTTCACCTTAGCCCGGGCAATCCTTTTAGAGGACAAGAAATTAATGGGGCGGACAGCGGGTTCGCGGCCCCAGAAGGGCTAGGAGTATTGTATTGTACCCCTCAGTGGAAGGGCTCACGGAATCGGAGAACTCACAGCCTACAATCGAGATGTGTCCCTTTAAAAAACCATTTGAAAGAACCAGATTTGGCGGCTATGCAGGAGCGGGTGAGAACCTTGCTGGCTGAACAGCCCGGTCACGTACCGGAACTTATGCGTTTGTGGATACAAAATACAGGCGCAGATTGGCGGGACGTCTGCCACATGGGAGAGGCTGTATTGCCAGCGCGGGTGTGGGACCAGGCCAAAGTACACGCACGCTGGCCGAATGTAGCACCAACCCCGGCCCAGACCCTCGACGATTGGGGGGCCCTGGTCGACCTGTTGTTGGCCGGGGTACACATCGCACTAAGGCTAACCGACCAATTAGATGAAGCGGCCGAGCAGTGGGACATGGGCGACGATAAGAAGGCCGATGTAAAGGACGACATGTTGCAAATGATTGCCCAGGAATCCATAAGGGCCCCCTCCCCAAAATTTGGAACCCACAAGGGCCCCCTCCCCAAAACTGGAACATACAAGGGCCCCCTCCACAGCCGCAGAATTGGGCCGTGCAAAAGGACCCCCCACCCCCCCCAAGACCTGAGCTCAGTCCCGGGGCTCTAGGCAACACCCCAACACCCCCGCCCTGCCTTCCCTTTTTTTCACCTCAACCCACCCCAGTCCAACCCGTCCCAAAAAAAAAAAAATCCTTTTCCTTGAATGAGAGACGTAACATGAATGAGCAAAGACTGTTTGGGAGTGGCTGGAGAAAGGCATGATTTGAGTCGATCTGAGTTTCGCGCGAAGAATGGGAGACTCACTCGTATATGAATGAGGAATGAATGTATATTGGGATGTTAATTGACGTGTGTATCTGGCCAATGCATTTGTCTGTCATCTGTTTGGGAGTTGTTTGGGAAGCGAATTGATATAAATCGGGTCAGGAAAGCACTCGGAGTGCCCTTGTCGATCTACTGTTGATATGAAGCGGTTTCTTGGAGATGGTTGCAGGATGGGCTGTTTTTTTTCTTTCGAGCGTTCATGTCAGACGAGCCATGTCGGAATAGTGGCCGGCTGCGACATATATGCCAGGCAATGTCACAGGACGAATACGTTATTTAAGATGGATTTATAAGATGGATAGATGGATGAATTTATTTAAGATGGCTAAAATAAACGATTTCAAGACAGAGTAATTAATTTCCGGAGCCAAGTTCCAACAGGAAGTCTTGTTCATACAGTAAGGTACAGTGCGGAGTGGCGGCTGGAAGATGCATCGATGCATTTGTGTTGACCAATTCGAAGTTTGACCTTTTAAAGTTTAGTTGACCTTTGTTCGAGATATGCAAGGGAAAGGTCAGAGGTAATTCACTAACCTTGGAAGAACGACAGGCAGTCAGTCTACGAGGTGTTGCTTTAACGACAGGATATAGAACCTAAATCTGGAAGGAAAGGACATTATATTGTTGGTTAAACTGAAGTCATGTACATAATTAGTGGACAGAGAATATCGAGTTTTTTGTTGTTGTGGAAGCGTCAGGTACAGTACGCTTGGAATTTAATTTAACCGGGTCGAGTACAGTGACGTGTTCGATCGAGCTGTGGGGATTTGAGATGGATTTGAGTCACGTTAAATGGAGGACATTTGGGAGGATGAAGAGATGCAAGTAACGTGGATTAAATTGTGGTATCACGAGTTGGGTGCCAGAGATATTGTGGTTATTATAACTCACTGATTATAGGGGGCGCCGGGCGCACCGAGTACAGATCGGGTTGCATGATGGAGCACGCATGCATGGATTTTGGCTTTGCGAGGCTCCGGATAGAAATTGGCATTTCGATGCTGTGGATTATATTGTGCCTGCCCGGAAAGGTGATGTCCTGTGCTGGGGCTGGCGACATGCCTCTGTTATTTGTCTGTCTGTCGGTCTGATTGTAAGTCTTTGGTACTGGGAGATGCTGTTGTCTACTCTGAATGACAGGTGGTGGTATCCAGGGCGCTGAGGAGTTTGTTCACGTTGTAAAGTTTGTTTATTTAGTTTGTTTATTGTAGAGAAGAGTGCTTTTGGGATTCCGGAGCCAGAGTGGATAATTTGAGGGTAGTAGGTGGAGTAGAGGACATCTTTGCAGTGCTGTAGGTTGTCCTTGTAGGCTTGGGGGTGAACTAATTTGGGTTTAATAGGCACAAGCTGGTCTAAACAGGGTGAGGAGGATGGTGTGATTGATGATGTCAAAGGAGGCGTTGAGGTGAGGAGGATGAAAATGTTGAGGTTGCCGGCATCAGAGGAGAGAAAAGGTCGCTGGTGATTTTGAGGAGAGCAGTTTCAGTACTGTGGCTGGAGCAGAATCCGGATTGGGATGTTTCATACAGGTTATTGGCAGAGTGGTGATGTTTGAGTTGAGTGGCCACAGCACGTTCCAAAACTTTTGACAGAAAGGGTAGATTGGAGATGAGTCTGAAGTTATTTAGGGTGTCAGGGTTTAGTCCAGGGTTTTTTCCAGAATGGGGGTGAAGTTTCACGAGTTTTTGGGGAAATCGGTATGTGAAGCTGGATTAAGTTGGAACTGCTTGATGAGCCATGGAGATGGATTGGGTTTTGCTGTTGGTTGTCTGGGAGTTCGGTTGTTGCATTGCCAAAGGTTTCTGTGTGGTGGACACACTCGTTGGCTGTTGTTTTGTGTGACGTGGATGGAGATGTATGTGGCTGCGTGTGGCTGCCTGGAGTCGGGAAGACGGCTACAGTGGTTGATATTGGTTGTGGATCGTCCGGGGTGCTTCGATTTGCATAGGGGGTGAAGATTGGGATATTACATTATTTTAAGTAAGTATTGGTATGAGTAATTACATAAGTAATTATGAGTTATTATGAGTATTAGTTATGAGTAAGTGATTATTTTAGTAAAGTTACATGTTTCGCTGTGTTGTGGATCTGCGGACAAGCTAGTTTGATGGGTACCCTGGGGTCTTCGGCGTGTCTATGTGTTTGGCTATCTGTTACACCGGACTCTTGAATGGGTTTTCATGAGACGAATTTCAGACATAACAGTGAGAATCTATTTTGAGCGAATCACAGTGGGTGAGGAAAACATTGTGTGTGACCAGACACCAGAACTGACCAGAATTGAAATTGGAAGTAAACCAGGTTATTTCTATTATTTGTTTATTCGTGAAAATAAATAAATAATAGGGGGAGGTTAATGGAGGTTAATGGTGGTTTGTTTGTGTTAATGGAGGTTAATGGTGGTTTGTTTGTGTTAATTCTAGTTGAAACTCTCGCTGAAGTAATTTTCGTTTATTTTTATTTTTTGATTCGATTTGAGAGTTGAGATGATTGATTTTTTATTAATTTTATAATTTTATTTTTATTGATGTTGGAAACAGGTAATGGGATGCTGAGAGAAGGATTGAATTTATTTTGAATTGGACTGGATTAAATGGGATTGAATTTAAAAATTGAATATTGGATAAAATTGGATCCACTTGAAAAAAGTGGATTAGGAAATTGGAGAAAAGGTGTTCTATGAAACTATGAATTGAATGAATTGAATCTATGAATTGGAGACCTGTAGACCAGGCGCTCCCAGGAGACTTGTGGACCAGGTGTTCCACCAGAGGAAAAAGACCAGGTGTTCGTAAAACACTTCACCCGCAAGAACGCCTTGGAACCAAGGTGGAAGGGACCAGTCCAGGTGTTGCTGACTACACCAACGGCAGTCTTTTGCGAGGGCAAGACTTCGTGGATCCACGCCACGCACTGTAAGTTGGCCATACAAGCACCAGACACTACACCACAGCAACCACAGTAAGGATGGGCCTAATCATAGGTACAATACTATTGATAGCGACAGCAGCTAGGGGAAACTCCGATTCCAATAGATGCGAAAACAAAACCCGACACCTCACCGTAACATGGGGACAAAGAGTATCACTACCATGTTTCAAACAGAAAGCCCTGCACACAAATTGGGTGAACATAAATTGGCTAGCACTGTCGGCAGGGCCTGGACGCGTTGGCATGGTACTACAAAAGCAACGAGAGTTCCGGGAAGATGGGCAAGCTAGCATTAAGACCTTGGCCCAACCAGGATACCAATGGGGAACCCCTGATTTTAAGCTACAAACACGCACACGCCTAGGGAAAGACATGACCATGCAGGTCCGGTGCAGCGTCTGGACCCCTGGCGCGGCCGGTGGCGAAAGGAACTACATACCATGCATCGAATACATACTCACGCCACAACCCCAGAATAAGGCCCCAAAGAAGGGTGAAAACACATATTGGAAAGTGGCCAGGGAGGTGGCAACAATTCAAAATAGGACACACTGCTGGTCGTGCATGCGCTTTCCCCAAGCAGGCACCACAGGAATACACATGATAGTGCTACCTCTGTCCCTCAATGACCTCTGCTCACAACCTATCGATTCCCCATGTTTAGTCACCACGCTGGAAAGAGAAGGGGTTGACAACGGCAAGAGTTGCAATCGACAATTTAATTATCGCCCGTCAATGATTGCCCATGTGGCCGAGAGGCCTGCCCCCGTCTGGGTCAAACCACAGAAAGGGAAGGTCTGCCTCCAGGGTTCCGGCCACTTGCGTATGGGAGAATCAGAATGCGCCTACACTCTCCCCGGGAAGCTGGGACAAGGGAGCTCGGGGATTACATTACGAATAGTACTGCAAGATAAACACAACCACAACATAACGGCTATAACATTCTCTAGGGGGGTTAGTAGGATTAATGGGGTGGTAAAGGGACTCCAGTGCTTATCCACCCACCTGGTCCCACCCCATGGGACAATGTTTATATGCGGCGACAAGGCTTACCCCTATTTACCAAATAATTGGGGGGGCACATGTTATCTGGGTTCAGTCCTTCCTGACGTTGAGATACTGGATGAGCTAGACCCAAAGTCCTTGGACAGGCGTTATAAGAGGTCAGTCATGAACGAAGATGGAACCACTAAACTACACGGGAGTCTATGGGAAAAGGTGTTTGGTTTCTTCTTCCCAGGAGCGGGCACAGTCATGGATAGTTTCCGAATAGACAAATTGGCGTTGACCCTAGAAAAGGTGGCAAACGACACCGCTACGGCTCATGACATACTATTGGACACGGTAATTCACATGCGTACAATGGTGATGCAGAATCGGGTGGCTTTGGACATGCTCCTGGCAGAGAAAGGAGGGGTATGCGGAATTATAGAGGGAAAATGTTGCACTTACATACCCGATCCATCTGAAGGAGTGTCAGCCGCAATAGTGAGACTAAGGGAAACTAGCCACGCCCTGACGATCGATCGGATCGCGCGTGAAAATTCTTATACATTTAGCCGGCTCACTGACTGGTTCCAGGGATGGACGGGCACCATAGTGAAGTGGTTATTGACCGCACTGGCTGTGATAATCGGGGTAGTAATTTGGGGGGCACTAATGAAATCTCTAGTCCTCCTCTGTATGAGAAAGTATTTTACAGGATGGAAAGTGAAAAAGCCGCCGACAACGACTATGGCTCTGACCACAGAGGCCGTCGACCTGAACGGGTCCTTCAACAAGGCAGTTGCGACCGGCGCTCCAGAAAATTGCATTGAATTTTGTAATGACTGTGATACTTGTGCGGATCCCATGTGGGAACTGGCTGCTGCCTGTAACGGTGTATGTGATGACTGTGATACTTGTGCTATAAACCCCTTGCGTGTACTGGCTAACGCTGCTTATGTATTACAAGCTGACAGCTGCACGCCCCCTTCCGACCCAACTATGGATCTGATTGCGACACTGGGTCTGGCGGTCGAGGGACCCGACGTGGATATCCTAGACCCGCAAGCCGACCAGGCGCCCATGGGAGACTTTGACATAAAGGAAGTTCCTCTCTTTGCTTCATATGTATTAAGTTCAAATGCTTCAAGTGAATCGGATTTTTACGCTCTGTACCCGGACCAGGAAATTGAGACACAAGATACTGACAATACTATGTATTCCCCAGAACAGCAGCACGTGAGGGACCTCATGGGCATGATCGTTGATTAACTTCGAAGATCTGCAAGGACTGAGTCTGCAAAGGGTGGGGGGAGCAAGTTCCGCAGGGGAGGTGACGGGCCCTCTGGCGGAGCAGAACCTCATCTGGACCAGACGCCTTCGTTGTGGATCCGAAACGTTAATGGACTTTCATGTTCTGAGCCCTCAGGTTCCAAGCACGCACCGCACGACACGCTCGCCAAATCGCCAGGCGAAGCGCTTTGGGCGCACGATATGCCCTTGGGAGATACCCGCATTACAATTATTTTTTCAATACCCGCATTACACAATTATTTTTCAATAAAGCCCGATGTGGCACGTTGTCTCTTAAGATACTTTGTCTCGACGAGACAAGAGGAAGGAATGTCAAGTCGTAGATTCTTTATTGACAATTCTCTGTTATGACAGCCGACTGCATGTCCCAACGTGAGGTAAACCCCGCCGGGAACGCGAATAGAGCGGCGTGCAGGGAGTGTTGAGATTCGTGCGGAGGCACGAGGGTGCGCGCCAAGACGGGGGGGGGGGGCGGCGTGGCGTCATCGCGTTAAGATGGTTGTGCCAGGTCGATCGGCGATCTCTGAATTTAAATCGGATTTTTGTCATGTGTGTTGTGAAATTAAACGTCTATCCGAGAATCCTGGCAATGTTCGTTTTATTAAAATGTGGTACAAACCTGCGTTTCCGCCGTGCGGCTCCGTGGAAGTTAGAGTAGAGTTATTGTGTTTTTAGGCAAGAGCCGAGCGAGCCGCGAGTCACGGGTGTGCTGTATGAGGTTGCTCGGAGGATGTGTGCCCAAATGCATTGTGGGTCATTGCGACTTTGCTGAATATCGGACGCTGGATGTCGGACGTTCATGCGCGCGTGGAATGTGTAGTTTCAAGCGGAGTGCTCGAATTGCAGATATAAACTTGAAAAACATTAATTATATAATCATAGCGGCGCCTGAATTTTAATAAACATGCTTCAGTTTGTGTTTAAAATGAGGTCATGCTGGACAATTGTATACGTGTGCTTTTTTCGAGGCTGGTCGTAAAACCACGCCCACATGCGCTTGTTTTTGCGTAATGCTAGTAGAATGACATGAACCTATCGTTAACCATATATATTTTGTTTTAATCACAGCAACGCATGACTCTGTATAAACATGCTTTGAATTACTCATGTACACAAACCCATAAAATATATGGGTTTGTTTGGCTAAGCATACACTCTCCTCTTTGTGAGTTACATTTCTGTTTTCTCGGAGCCCAGAGAAACATTTGGTCCGAATGATAAGGAAGGGCTGACTCCCCCGAATGATAACGGTGGGAGGGACTCTCGCCAGTCGCTTTGTTCTCTCGGAGATTTTCTGATAATCGTATTCGTATATAAGTGAATGAGAATCAATGCGTTTTCAGGAAGGCTTGACTTGGCATGTTCTTGCTGTAGCTTGCTGTAGACGTCTGTCTCCTCCGGATCTGTATAAGTTGGCTTTAATAAAAAACTGCGTCATTTTCAGGCTATTTGTGGACTTCTTCACCAAACGAAGAGCTGACTCTTCACAAAATGGTACCAGGAGTGGGGTGTCAACAGACGCGGAGGACGGGAAGCGGAACCCGGGCGACGGAAGGAAGGCTGCTCGAGGCCGGGACGCTGGCACTCTAATTTGATTAAGGTGAGCAATTGTCTTATACCAGAGGGCTATCTTTCCAAATTTGTACCTTGCTTCTTCGAACGGGTTCAGTCCGCTTCCCTGTCATCCGCGCTGTCTGCACTCGAACAGAAATTGTAAGTAAAGGCTCATTTAGGCCTCAGAATGACGTGGTTTTGTTAAAGCCAGGATAAACAAGTAAGGACTTAACAGTAAGCTTAAAGTTACAGTTAGCACCAGGAGGGGAAAGTGAGGTCGGACAGCCGTAAAGGTTGAGCCAGGCCGAGAACTTTCCAGGAAGGATCAGCCCAGAGCAATAAGATGGGAAGCAAGCTAAGGAAAGAAGGGGAACCCCTTAAGGGAACCCGGCATCTTTCATGTTTAAGAGGCATCATTTTGCCGCGGTAAGACCATTAAAGGACTGGGCTGTGTTAACTAAAGATTTAAGTAGTCCCTGGCCAGAGGAGGGATCGTTTGCACTTGACAAGTTGGAAGTGTTGTACGGAGCTTTGGATAAGCTACAAAGGGAAAAGAAACACTTCCCACCCGATTACTGGAAAGTGTATGGCTGGTGGGAAAAGGAAGGAATGAAGCGACTGGCAGCCTCAAGACAGGCTAGCTTGGCAGGGGAAGTACTGAAGCTTCAGGGCCAAAAGAAACAAGCTGACAGGGTTCAGCAGGACAAAACAAGTAAGTAAGCAGTTAAACAAGTAAATCAGCGAGTGATGCCGCTGGACCAAATGCCAGACCAAGACCCCCCACCCCCCCAAGCCCTGAGCCCTGTCCCCGGGCTACAGGCGCCACCTCTCCCACCCCCACCCCTGTTCCCCCAGGGGTTAGACCCCCATAAAACTAGACCAGCCGCCCCTCAGGTTCACCTTAGCCCGGGCAATCCTTTTAGAGGACAAGAAATTAATGGGGCGGACAGCGGGTTCGCGGCCCCAGAAGGGCTAGGAGTATTGTATTGTACCCCTCAGTGGAAGGGCTCACGGAATCGGAGAACTCACAGCCTACAATCGAGATGTGTCCCTTTAAAAAACCATTTGAAAGAACCAGATTTGGCGGCTATGCAGGAGCGGGTGAGAACCTTGCTGGCTGAACAGCCCGGTCACGTACCGGAACTTATGCGTTTGTGGATACAATATACAGGCGTAGATTGGCGGGACGTCTGCCACATGGGAGAGGCTGTATTGCCAGCGCGGGTGTGGGACCAGGCCAAAGTACACGCACGCTGGCCGAATGTAGCACCAACCCCGGCCCAGACCCTCGACGATTGGGGGGCCCTGGTCGACCTGTTGTTGGCCGGGGTACACATCGCACTAAGGCTAACCGACCAATTAGATGAAGCGGCCGAGCAGTGGGACATGGGCGACGATAAGAAGGCCGATGTAAAGGACGACATGTTGCAAATGATTGCCCAGGAATCCATAAGGGCCCCCTCCCCAAAATTTGGAACCCACAAGGGCCCCCTCCCCAAAACTGGAACATACAAGGGCCCCCTCCACAGCCGCAGAATTGGGCCGTGCAAAAGGACCCCCCACCCCCCCCCAAGACCTGAGCTCAGTCCCGGGGCTCTAGGCAACACCCCAACACCCCCGCCCTGCCTTCCCTTTTTTTCACCTCAACCCACCCCAGTCCAACCCGTCCCAAAAAAAAAAAAATCCTTTTCCTTGAATGAGAGACGTAACATGAATGAGCAAAGACTGTTTGGGAGTGGCTGGAGAAAGGCATGATTTGAGTCGATCTGAGTTTCGCGCGAAGAATGGGAGACTCACTCGTATATGAATGAGGAATGAATGTATATTGGGATGTTAATTGACGTGTGTATCTGGCCAATGCATTTGTCTGTCATCTGTTTGGGAGTTGTTTGGGAAGCGAATTGATATAAATCGGGTCAGGAAAGCACTCGGAGTGCCCTTGTCGATCTACTGTTGATATGAAGCGGTTTCTTGGAGATGGTTGCAGGATGGGCTGTTTTTTTTCTTTCGAGCGTTCATGTCAGACGAGCCATGTCGGAATAGTGGCCGGCTGCGACATATATGCCAGGCAATGTCACAGGACGAATACGTTATTTAAGATGGATTTATAAGATGGATAGATGGATGAATTTATTTAAGATGGCTAAAATAAACGATTTCAAGACAGAGTAATTAATTTCCGGAGCCAAGTTCCAACAGGAAGTCTTGTTCATACAGTAAGGTACAGTGCGGAGTGGCGGCTGGAAGATGCATCGATGCATTTGTGTTGACCAATTCGAAGTTTGACCTTTTAAAGTTTAGTTGACCTTTGTTCGAGATATGCAAGGGAAAGGTCAGAGGTAATTCACTAACCTTGGAAGAACGACAGGCAGTCAGTCTACGAGGTGTTGCTTTAACGACAGGATATAGAACCTAAATCTGGAAGGAAAGGACATTATATTGTTGGTTAAACTGAAGTCATGTACATAATTAGTGGACAGAGAATATCGAGTTTTTTGTTGTTGTGGAAGCGTCAGGTACAGTACGCTTGGAATTTAATTTAACCGGGTCGAGTACAGTGACGTGTTCGATCGAGCTGTGGGGATTTGAGATGGATTTGAGTCACGTTAAATGGAGGACATTTGGGAGGATGAAGAGATGCAAGTAACGTGGATTAAATTGTGGTATCACGAGTTGGGTGCCAGAGATATTGTGGTTATTATAACTCACTGATTATAGGGGGCGCCGGGCGCACCGAGTACAGATCGGGTTGCATGATGGAGCACGCATGCATGGATTTTGGCTTTGCGAGGCTCCGGATAGAAATTGGCATTTCGATGCTGTGGATTATATTGTGCCTGCCCGGAAAGGTGATGTCCTGTGCTGGGGCTGGCGACATGCCTCTGTTATTTGTCTGTCTGTCGGTCTGATTGTAAGTCTTTGGTACTGGGAGATGCTGTTGTCTACTCTGAATGACAGGTGGTGGTATCCAGGGCGCTGAGGAGTTTGTTCACGTTGTAAAGTTTGTTTATTTAGTTTGTTTATTGTAGAGAAGAGTGCTTTTGGGATTCCGGAGCCAGAGTGGATAATTTGAGGGTAGTAGGTGGAGTAGAGGACATCTTTGCAGTGCTGTAGGTTGTCCTTGTAGGCTTGGGGGTGAACTAATTTGGGTTTAATAGGCACAAGCTGGTCTAAACAGGGTGAGGAGGATGGTGTGATTGATGATGTCAAAGGAGGCGTTGAGGTGAGGAGGATGAAAATGTTGAGGTTGCCGGCATCAGAGGAGAGAAAAGGTCGCTGGTGATTTTGAGGAGAGCAGTTTCAGTACTGTGGCTGGAGCAGAATCCGGATTGGGATGTTTCATACAGGTTATTGGCAGAGTGGTGATGTTTGAGTTGAGTGGCCACAGCACGTTCCAAAACTTTTGACAGAAAGGGTAGATTGGAGATGAGTCTGAAGTTATTTAGGGTGTCAGGGTTTAGTCCAGGGTTTTTTCCAGAATGGGGGTGAAGTTTCACGAGTTTTTGGGGAAATCGGTATGTGAAGCTGGATTAAGTTGGAACTGCTTGATGAGCCATGGAGATGGATTGGGTTTTGCTGTTGGTTGTCTGGGAGTTCGGTTGTTGCATTGCCAAAGGTTTCTGTGTGGTGGACACACTCGTTGGCTGTTGTTTTGTGTGACGTGGATGGAGATGTATGTGGCTGCGTGTGGCTGCCTGGAGTCGGGAAGACGGCTACAGTGGTTGATATTGGTTGTGGATCGTCCGGGGTGCTTCGATTTGCATAGGGGGTGAAGATTGGGATATTACATTATTTTAAGTAAGTATTGGTATGAGTAATTACATAAGTAATTATGAGTTATTATGAGTATTAGTTATGAGTAAGTGATTATTTTAGTAAAGTTACATGTTTCGCTGTGTTGTGGATCTGCGGACAAGCTAGTTTGATGGGTACCCTGGGGTCTTCGGCGTGTCTATGTGTTTGGCTATCTGTTACACCGGACTCTTGAATGGGTTTTCATGAGACGAATTTCAGACATAACAGTGAGAATCTATTTTGAGCGAATCACAGTGGGTGAGGAAAACATTGTGTGTGACCAGACACCAGAACTGACCAGAATTGAAATTGGAAGTAAACCAGGTTATTTCTATTATTTGTTTATTCGTGAAAATAAATAAATAATAGGGGGAGGTTAATGGAGGTTAATGGTGGTTTGTTTGTGTTAATGGAGGTTAATGGTGGTTTGTTTGTGTTAATTCTAGTTGAAACTCTCGCTGAAGTAATTTTCGTTTATTTTTATTTTTTGATTCGATTTGAGAGTTGAGATGATTGATTTTTTATTAATTTTATAATTTTATTTTTATTGATGTTGGAAACAGGTAATGGGATGCTGAGAGAAGGATTGAATTTATTTTGAATTGGACTGGATTAAATGGGATTGAATTTAAAAATTGAATATTGGATAAAATTGGATCCACTTGAAAAAAGTGGATTAGGAAATTGGAGAAAAGGTGTTCTATGAAACTATGAATTGAATGAATTGAATCTATGAATTGGAGACCTGTAGACCAGGCGCTCCCAGGAGACTTGTGGACCAGGTGTTCCACCAGAGGAAAAAGACCAGGTGTTCGTAAAACACTTCACCCGCAAGAACGCCTTGGAACCAAGGTGGAAGGGACCAGTCCAGGTGTTGCTGACTACACCAACGGCAGTCTTTTGCGAGGGCAAGACTTCGTGGATCCACGCCACGCACTGTAAGTTGGCCATACAAGCACCAGACACTACACCACAGCAACCACAGTAAGGATGGGCCTAATCATAGGTACAATACTATTGATAGCGACAGCAGCTAGGGGAAACTCCGATTCCAATAGATGCGAAAACAAAACCCGACACCTCACCGTAACATGGGGACAAAGAGTATCACTACCATGTTTCAAACAGAAAGCCCTGCACACAAATTGGGTGAACATAAATTGGCTAGCACTGTCGGCAGGGCCTGGACGCGTTGGCATGGTACTACAAAAGCAACGAGAGTTCCGGGAAGATGGGCAAGCTAGCATTAAGACCTTGGCCCAACCAGGATACCAATGGGGAACCCCTGATTTTAAGCTACAAACACGCACACGCCTAGGGAAAGACATGACCATGCAGGTCCGGTGCAGCGTCTGGACCCCTGGCGCGGCCGGTGGCGAAAGGAACTACATACCATGCATCGAATACATACTCACGCCACAACCCCAGAATAAGGCCCCAAAGAAGGGTGAAAACACATATTGGAAAGTGGCCAGGGAGGTGGCAACAATTCAAAATAGGACACACTGCTGGTCGTGCATGCGCTTTCCCCAAGCAGGCACCACAGGAATACACATGATAGTGCTACCTCTGTCCCTCAATGACCTCTGCTCACAACCTATCGATTCCCCATGTTTAGTCACCACGCTGGAAAGAGAAGGGGTTGACAACGGCAAGAGTTGCAATCGACAATTTAATTATCGCCCGTCAATGATTGCCCATGTGGCCGAGAGGCCTGCCCCCGTCTGGGTCAAACCACAGAAAGGGAAGGTCTGCCTCCAGGGTTCCGGCCACTTGCGTATGGGAGAATCAGAATGCGCCTACACTCTCCCCGGGAAGCTGGGACAAGGGAGCTCGGGGATTACATTACGAATAGTACTGCAAGATAAACACAACCACAACATAACGGCTATAACATTCTCTAGGGGGGTTAGTAGGATTAATGGGGTGGTAAAGGGACTCCAGTGCTTATCCACCCACCTGGTCCCACCCCATGGGACAATGTCTATATGCGGCGACAAGGCTTACCCCTATTTACCAAATAATTGGGGGGGCACATGTTATCTGGGTTCAGTCCTTCCTGACGTTGAGATACTGGATGAGCTAGACCCAAAGTCCTTGGACAGGCGTTATAAGAGGTCAGTCATGAACGAAGATGGAACCACTAAACTACACGGGAGTCTATGGGAAAAGGTGTTTGGTTTCTTCTTCCCAGGAGCGGGCACAGTCATGGATAGTTTCCGAATAGACAAATTGGCGTTGACCCTAGAAAAGGTGGCAAACGACACCGCTACGGCTCATGACATACTATTGGACACGGTAATTCACATGCGTACAATGGTGATGCAGAATCGGGTGGCTTTGGACATGCTCCTGGCAGAGAAAGGAGGGGTATGCGGAATTATAGAGGGAAAATGTTGCACTTACATACCCGATCCATCTGAAGGAGTGTCAGCCGCAATAGTGAGACTAAGGGAAACTAGCCACGCCCTGACGATCGATCGGATCGCGCGTGAAAATTCTTATACATTTAGCTGGCTCACTGACTGGTTCCAGGGATGGACGGGCACCATAGTGAAGTGGTTATTGACCGCACTGGCTGTGATAATCGGGGTAGTAATTTGGGGGGCACTAATGAAATCTCTAGTCCTCCTCTGTATGAGAAAGTATTTTACAGGATGGAAAGTGAAAAAGCCGCCGACAACGACTATGGCTCTGACCACAGAGGCCGTCGACCTGAACGGGTCCTTCAACAAGGCAGTTGCGACCGGCGCTCCAGAAAATTGCATTGAATTTTGTAATGACTGTGATACTTGTGCGGATCCCATGTGGGAACTGGCTGCTGCCTGTAACGGTGTATGTGATGACTGTGATACTTGTGCTATAAACCCCTTGCGTGTACTGGCTAACGCTGCTTATGTATTACAAGCTGACAGCTGCACGCCCCCTTCCGACCCAACTATGGATCTGATTGCGACACTGGGTCTGGCGGTCGAGGGACCCGACGTGGATATCCTAGACCCGCAAGCCGACCAGGCGCCCATGGGAGACTTTGACATAAAGGAAGTTCCTCTCTTTGCTTCATATGTATTAAGTTCAAATGCTTCAAGTGAATCGGATTTTTACGCTCTGTACCCGGACCAGGAAATTGAGACACAAGATACTGACAATACTATGTATTCCCCAGAACAGCAGCACGTGAGGGACCTCATGGGCATGATCGTTGATTAACTTCGAAGATCTGCAAGGACTGAGTCTGCAAAGGGTGGGGGGAGCAAGTTCCGCAGGGGAGGTGACGGGCCCTCTGGCGGAGCAGAACCTCATCTGGACCAGACGCCTTCGTTGTGGATCCGAAACGTTAATGGACTTTCATGTTCTGAGCCCTCAGGTTCCAAGCACGCACCGCACGACACGCTCGCCAAATCGCCAGGCGAAGCGCTTTGGGCGCACGATATGCCCTTGGGAGATACCCGCATTACAATTATTTTTTCAATACCCGCATTACACAATTATTTTTCAATAAAGCCCGATGTGGCACGTTGTCTCTTAAGATACTTTGTCTCGACGAGACAAGAGGAAGGAATGTCAAGTCGTAGATTCTTTATTGACAATTCTCTGTTATGACAGCCGACTGCATGTCCCAACGTGAGGTAAACCCCGCCGGGAACGCGAATAGAGCGGCGTGCAGGGAGTGTTGAGATTCGTGCGGAGGCACGAGGGTGCGCGCCAAGACGGGGGGGGCGGCGTGGCGTCATCGCGTTAAGATGGTTGTGCCAGGTCGATCGGCGATCTCTGAATTTAAATCGGATTTTTGTCATGTGTGTTGTGAAATTAAACGTCTATCCGAGAATCCTGGCAATGTTCGTTTTATTAAAATGTGGTACAAACCTGCGTTTCCGCCGTGCGGCTCCGTGGAAGTTAGAGTAGAGTTATTGTGTTTTTAGGCAAGAGCCGAGCGAGCCGCGAGTCACGGGTGTGCTGTATGAGGTTGCTCGGAGGATGTGTGCCCAAATGCATTGTGGGTCATTGCGACTTTGCTGAATATCGGACGCTGGATGTCGGACGTTCATGTGCGCGTGGAATGTGTAGTTTCAAGCGGAGTGCTCGAATTGCAGATATAAACTTGAAAAACATTAATTATATAATCATAGCGGCGCCTGAATTTTAATAAACATGCTTCAGTTTGTGTTTAAAATGAGGTCATGCTGGACAATTGTATACGTGTGCTTTTTTCGAGGCTGGTCGTAAAACCACGCCCACATGCGCTTGTTTTTGCGTAATGCTAGTAGAATGACATGAACCTATCGTTAACCATATATATTTTGTTTTAATCACAGCAACGCATGACTCTGTATAAACATGCTTTGAATTACTCATGTACACAAACCCATAAAATATATGGGTTTGTTTGGCTAAGCATACACTCTCCTCTTTGTGAGTTACATTTCTGTTTTCTCGGAGCCCAGAGAAACATTTGGTCCGAATGATAAGGAAGGGCTGACTCCCCCGAATGATAACGGTGGGAGGGACTCTCGCCAGTCGCTTTGTTCTCTCGGAGATTTTCTGATAATCGTATTCGTATATAAGTGAATGAGAATCAATGCGTTTTCAGGAAGGCTTGACTTGGCATGTTCTTGCTGTAGCTTGCTGTAGACGTCTGTCTCCTCCGGATCTGTATAAGTTGGCTTTAATAAAAAACTGCGTCATTTTCAGGCTATTTGTGGACTTCTTCACCAAACGAAGAGCTGACTCTTCACAAAATGGTACCAGGAGTGGGGTGTCAACAGACGCGGAGGACGGGAAGCGGAACCCGGGCGACGGAAGGAAGGCTGCTCGAGGCCGGGACGCTGGCACTCTAATTTGATTAAGGTGAGCAATTGTCTTATACCAGAGGGCTATCTTTCCAAATTTGTACCTTGCTTCTTCGAACGGGTTCAGTCCGCTTCCCTGTCATCCGCGCTGTCTGCACTCGAACAGAAATTGTAAGTAAAGGCTCATTTAGGCCTCAGAATGACGTGGTTTTGTTAAAGCCAGGATAAACAAGTAAGGACTTAACAGTAAGCTTAAAGTTACAGTTAGCACCAGGAGGGGAAAGTGAGGTCGGACAGCCGTAAAGGTTGAGCCAGGCCGAGAACTTTCCAGGAAGGATCAGCCCAGAGCAATAAGATGGGAAGCAAGCTAAGGAAAGAAGGGGAACCCCTTAAGGGGACCCGGCATCTTTCATGTTTAAGAGGCATCATTTTGCCGCGGTAAGACCATTAAAGGACTGGGCTGTGTTAACTAAAGATTTAAGTAGTCCCTGGCCAGAGGAGGGATCGTTTGCACTTGACAAGTTGGAAGTGTTGTACGGAGCTTTGGATAAGCTACAAAGGGAAAAGAAACACTTCCCACCCGATTACTGGAAAGTGTATGGCTGGTGGGAAAAGGAAGGAATGAAGCGACTGGCAGCCTCAAGACAGGCTAGCTTGGCAGGGGAAGTACTGAAGCTTCAGGGCCAAAAGAAACAAGCTGACAGGGTTCAGCAGGACAAAACAAGTAAGTAAGCAGTTAAACAAGTAAATCAGCGAGTGATGCCGCTGGACCAAATGCCAGACCAAGACCCCCCACCCCCCCAAGCCCTGAGCCCTGTCCCCGGGCTACAGGCGCCACCTCTCCCACCCCCGCCCCTGTTCCCCCAGGGGTTAGACCCCCATAAAACTAGACCAGCCGCCCCTCAGGTTCACCTTAGCCCGGGCAATCCTTTTAGAGGACAAGAAATTAATGGGGCGGACAGCGGGTTCGCGGCCCCAGAAGGGCTAGGAGTATTGTATTGTACCCCTCAGTGGAAGGGCTCACGGAATCGGAGAACTCACAGCCTACAATCGAGATGTGTCCCTTTAAAAAACCATTTGAAAGAACCAGATTTGGCGGCTATGCAGGAGCGGGTGAGAACCTTGCTGGCTGAACAGCCCGGTCACGTACCGGAACTTATGCGTTTGTGGATACAAAATACAGGCGCAGATTGGCGGGACGTCTGCCACATGGGAGAGGCTGTATTGCCAGCGCGGGTGTGGGACCAGGCCAAAGTACACGCACGCTGGCCGAATGTAGCACCAACCCCGGCCCAGACCCTCGACGATTGGGGGGCCCTGGTCGACCTGTTGTTGGCCGGGGTACACATCGCACTAAGGCTAACCGACCAATTAGATGAAGCGGCCGAGCAGTGGGACATGGGCGACGATAAGAAGGCCGATGTAAAGGACGACATGTTGCAAATGATTGCCCAGGAATCCATAAGGGCCCCCTCCCCAAAATTTGGAACCCACAAGGGCCCCCTCCCCAAAACTGGAACATACAAGGGCCCCCTCCACAGCCGCAGAATTGGGCCGTGCAAAAGGACCCCCCACCCCCCCCCAAGACCTGAGCTCAGTCCCGGGGCTCTAGGCAACACCCCAACACCCCCGCCCTGCCTTCCCTTTTTTTCACCTCAACCCACCCCAGTCCAACCCGTCCCAAAAAAAAAAAATCCTTTTCCTTGAATGAGAGACGTAACATGAATGAGCAAAGACTGTTTGGGAGTGGCTGGAGAAAGGCATGATTTGAGTCGATCTGAGTTTCGCGCGAAGAATGGGAGACTCACTCGTATATGAATGAGGAATGAATGTATATTGGGATGTTAATTGACGTGTGTATCTGGCCAATGCATTTGTCTGTCATCTGTTTGGGAGTTGTTTGGGAAGCGAATTGATATAAATCGGGTCAGGAAAGCACTCGGAGTGCCCTTGTCGATCTACTGTTGATATGAAGCGGTTTCTTGGAGATGGTTGCAGGATGGGCTGTTTTTTTTCTTTCGAGCGTTCATGTCAGACGAGCCATGTCGGAATAGTGGCCGGCTGCGACATATATGCCAGGCAATGTCACAGGACGAATACGTTATTTAAGATGGATTTATAAGATGGATAGATGGATGAATTTATTTAAGATGGCTAAAATAAACGATTTCAAGACAGAGTAATTAATTTCCGGAGCCAAGTTCCAACAGGAAGTCTTGTTCATACAGTAAGGTACAGTGCGGAGTGGCGGCTGGAAGATGCATCGATGCATTTGTGTTGACCAATTCGAAGTTTGACCTTTTAAAGTTTAGTTGACCTTTGTTCGAGATATGCAAGGGAAAGGTCAGAGGTAATTCACTAACCTTGGAAGAACGACAGGCAGTCAGTCTACGAGGTGTTGCTTTAACGACAGGATATAGAACCTAAATCTGGAAGGAAAGGACATTATATTGTTGGTTAAACTGAAGTCATGTACATAATTAGTGGACAGAGAATATCGAGTTTTTTGTTGTTGTGGAAGCGTCAGGTACAGTACGCTTGGAATTTAATTTAACCGGGTCGAGTACAGTGACGTGTTCGATCGAGCTGTGGGGATTTGAGATGGATTTGAGTCACGTTAAATGGAGGACATTTGGGAGGATGAAGAGATGCAAGTAACGTGGATTAAATTGTGGTATCACGAGTTGGGTGCCAGAGATATTGTGGTTATTATAACTCACTGATTATAGGGGGCGCCGGGCGCACCGAGTACAGATCGGGTTGCATGATGGAGCACGCATGCATGGATTTTGGCTTTGCGAGGCTCCGGATAGAAATTGGCATTTCGATGCTGTGGATTATATTGTGCCTGCCCGGAAAGGTGATGTCCTGTGCTGGGGCTGGCGACATGCCTCTGTTATTTGTCTGTCTGTCGGTCTGATTGTAAGTCTTTGGTACTGGGAGATGCTGTTGTCTACTCTGAATGACAGGTGGTGGTATCCAGGGCGCTGAGGAGTTTGTTCACGTTGTAAAGTTTGTTTATTTAGTTTGTTTATTGTAGAGAAGAGTGCTTTTGGGATTCCGGAGCCAGAGTGGATAATTTGAGGGTAGTAGGTGGAGTAGAGGACATCTTTGCAGTGCTGTAGGTTGTCCTTGTAGGCTTGGGGGTGAACTAATTTGGGTTTAATAGGCACAAGCTGGTCTAAACAGGGTGAGGAGGATGGTGTGATTGATGATGTCAAAGGAGGCGTTGAGGTGAGGAGGATGAAAATGTTGAGGTTGCCGGCATCAGAGGAGAGAAAAGGTCGCTGGTGATTTTGAGGAGAGCAGTTTCAGTACTGTGGCTGGAGCAGAATCCGGATTGGGATGTTTCATACAGGTTATTGGCAGAGTGGTGATGTTTGAGTTGAGTGGCCACAGCACGTTCCAAAACTTTTGACAGAAAGGGTAGATTGGAGATGAGTCTGAAGTTATTTAGGGTGTCAGGGTTTAGTCCAGGGTTTTTTCCAGAATGGGGGTGAAGTTTCACGAGTTTTTGGGGAAATCGGTATGTGAAGCTGGATTAAGTTGGAACTGCTTGATGAGCCATGGAGATGGATTGGGTTTTGCTGTTGGTTGTCTGGGAGTTCGGTTGTTGCATTGCCAAAGGTTTCTGTGTGGTGGACACACTCGTTGGCTGTTGTTTTGTGTGACGTGGATGGAGATGTATGTGGCTGCGTGTGGCTGCCTGGAGTCGGGAAGACGGCTACAGTGGTTGATATTGGTTGTGGATCGTCCGGGGTGCTTCGATTTGCATAGGGGGTGAAGATTGGGATATTACATTATTTTAAGTAAGTATTGGTATGAGTAATTACATAAGTAATTATGAGTTATTATGAGTATTAGTTATGAGTAAGTGATTATTTTAGTAAAGTTACATGTTTCGCTGTGTTGTGGATCTGCGGACAAGCTAGTTTGATGGGTACCCTGGGGTCTTCGGCGTGTCTATGTGTTTGGCTATCTGTTACACCGGACTCTTGAATGGGTTTTCATGAGACGAATTTCAGACATAACAGTGAGAATCTATTTTGAGCGAATCACAGTGGGTGAGGAAAACATTGTGTGTGACCAGACACCAGAACTGACCAGAATTGAAATTGGAAGTAAACCAGGTTATTTCTATTATTTGTTTATTCGTGAAAATAAATAAGTAATAGGGGGAGGTTAATGGAGGTTAATGGTGGTTTGTTTGTGTTAATGGAGGTTAATGGTGGTTTGTTTGTGTTAATTCTAGTTGAAACTCTCGCTGAAGTAATTTTCGTTTATTTTTATTTTTTGATTCGATTTGAGAGTTGAGATGATTGATTTTTTATTAATTTTATAATTTTATTTTTATTGATGTTGGAAACAGGTAATGGGATGCTGAGAGAAGGATTGAATTTATTTTGAATTGGACTGGATTAAATGGGATTGAATTTAAAAATTGAATATTGGATAAAATTGGATCCACTTGAAAAAAGTGGATTAGGAAATTGGAGAAAAGGTGTTCTATGAAACTATGAATTGAATGAATTGAATCTATGAATTGGAGACCTGTAGACCAGGCGCTCCCAGGAGACTTGTGGACCAGGTGTTCCACCAGAGGAAAAAGACCAGGTGTTCGTAAAACACTTCACCCGCAAGAACGCCTTGGAACCAAGGTGGAAGGGACCAGTCCAGGTGTTGCTGACTACACCAACGGCAGTCTTTTGCGAGGGCAAGACTTCGTGGATCCACGCCACGCACTGTAAGTTGGCCATACAAGCACCAGACACTACACCACAGCAACCACAGTAAGGATGGGCCTAATCATAGGTACAATACTATTGATAGCGACAGCAGCTAGGGGAAACTCCGATTCCAATAGATGCGAAAACAAAACCCGACACCTCACCGTAACATGGGGACAAAGAGTATCACTACCATGTTTCAAACAGAAAGCCCTGCACACAAATTGGGTGAACATAAATTGGCTAGCACTGTCGGCAGGGCCTGGACGCGTTGGCATGGTACTACAAAAGCAACGAGAGTTCCGGGAAGATGGGCAAGCTAGCATTAAGACCTTGGCCCAACCAGGATACCAATGGGGAACCCCTGATTTTAAGCTACAAACACGCACACGCCTAGGGAAAGACATGACCATGCAGGTCCGGTGCAGCGTCTGGACCCCTGGCGCGGCCGGTGGCGAAAGGAACTACATACCATGCATCGAATACATACTCACGCCACAACCCCAGAATAAGGCCCCAAAGAAGGGTGAAAACACATATTGGAAAGTGGCCAGGGAGGTGGCAACAATTCAAAATAGGACACACTGCTGGTCGTGCATGCGCTTTCCCCAAGCAGGCACCACAGGAATACACATGATAGTGCTACCTCTGTCCCTCAATGACCTCTGCTCACAACCTATCGATTCCCCATGTTTAGTCACCACGCTGGAAAGAGAAGGGGTTGACAACGGCAAGAGTTGCAATCGACAATTTAATTATCGCCCGTCAATGATTGCCCATGTGGCCGAGAGGCCTGCCCCCGTCTGGGTCAAACCACAGAAAGGGAAGGTCTGCCTCCAGGGTTCCGGCCACTTGCGTATGGGAGAATCAGAATGCGCCTACACTCTCCCCGGGAAGCTGGGACAAGGGAGCTCGGGGATTACATTACGAATAGTACTGCAAGATAAACACAACCACAACATAACGGCTATAACATTCTCTAGGGGGGTTAGTAGGATTAATGGGGTGGTAAAGGGACTCCAGTGCTTATCCACCCACCTGGTCCCACCCCATGGGACAATGTTTATATGCGGCGACAAGGCTTACCCCTATTTACCAAATAATTGGGGGGGCACATGTTATCTGGGTTCAGTCCTTCCTGACGTTGAGATACTGGATGAGCTAGACCCAAAGTCCTTGGACAGGCGTTATAAGAGGTCAGTCATGAACGAAGATGGAACCACTAAACTACACGGGAGTCTATGGGAAAAGGTGTTTGGTTTCTTCTTCCCAGGAGCGGGCACAGTCATGGATAGTTTCCGAATAGACAAATTGGCGTTGACCCTAGAAAAGGTGGCAAACGACACCGCTACGGCTCATGACATACTATTGGACACGGTAATTCACATGCGTACAATGGTGATGCAGAATTGGGTGGCTTTGGACATGCTCCTGGCAGAGAAAGGAGGGGTATGCGGAATTATAGAGGGAAAATGTTGCACTTACATACCCGATCCATCTGAAGGAGTGTCAGCCGCAATAGTGAGACTAAGGGAAACTAGCCACGCCCTGACGATCGATCGGATCGCGCGTGAAAATTCTTATACATTTAGCTGGCTCACTGACTGGTTCCAGGGATGGACGGGCACCATAGTGAAGTGGTTATTGACCGCACTGGCTGTGATAATCGGGGTAGTAATTTGGGGGGCACTAATGAAATCTCTAGTCCTCCTCTGTATGAGAAAGTATTTTACAGGATGGAAAGTGAAAAAGCCGCCGACAACGACTATGGCTCTGACCACAGAGGCCGTCGACCTGAACGGGTCCTTCAACAAGGCAGTTGCGACCGGCGCTCCAGAAAATTGCATTGAATTTTGTAATGACTGTGATACTTGTGCGGATCCCATGTGGGAACTGGCTGCTGCCTGTAACGGTGTATGTGATGACTGTGATACTTGTGCTATAAACCCCTTGCGTGTACTGGCTAACGCTGCTTATGTATTACAAGCTGACAGCTGCACGCCCCCTTCCGACCCAACTATGGATCTGATTGCGACACTGGGTCTGGCGGTCGAGGGACCCGACGTGGATATCCTAGACCCGCAAGCCGACCAGGCGCCCATGGGAGACTTTGACATAAAGGAAGTTCCTCTCTTTGCTTCATATGTATTAAGTTCAAATGCTTCAAGTGAATCGGATTTTTACGCTCTGTACCCGGACCAGGAAATTGAGACACAAGATACTGACAATACTATGTATTCCCCAGAACAGCAGCACGTGAGGGACCTCATGGGCATGATCGTTGATTAACTTCGAAGATCTGCAAGGACTGAGTCTGCAAAGGGTGGGGGGAGCAAGTTCCGCAGGGGAGGTGACGGGCCCTCTGGCGGAGCAGAACCTCATCTGGACCAGACGCCTTCGTTGTGGATCCGAAACGTTAATGGACTTTCATGTTCTGAGCCCTCAGGTTCCAAGCACGCACCGCACGACACGCTCGCCAAATCGCCAGGCGAAGCGCTTTGGGCGCACGATATGCCCTTGGGAGATACCCGCATTACAATTATTTTTTCAATACCCGCATTACACAATTATTTTTCAATAAAGCCCGATGTGGCACGTTGTCTCTTAAGATACTTTGTCTCGACGAGACAAGAGGAAGGAATGTCAAGTCGTAGATTCTTTATTGACAATTCTCTGTTATGACAGCCGACTGCATGTCCCAACGTGAGGTAAACCCCGCCGGGAACGCGAATAGAGCGGCGTGCAGGGAGTGTTGAGATTCGTGCGGAGGCACGAGGGTGCGCGCCAAGACGGGGGGGGGGGCGGCGTGGCGTCATCGCGTTAAGATGGTTGTGCCAGGTCGATCGGCGATCTCTGAATTTAAATCGGATTTTTGTCATGTGTGTTGTGAAATTAAACGTCTATCCGAGAATCCTGGCAATGTTCGTTTTATTAAAATGTGGTACAAACCTGCGTTTCCGCCGTGCGGCTCCGTGGAAGTTAGAGTAGAGTTATTGTGTTTTTAGGCAAGAGCCGAGCGAGCCGCGAGTCACGGGTGTGCTGTATGAGGTTGCTCGGAGGATGTGTGCCCAAATGCATTGTGGGTCATTGCGACTTTGCTGAATATCGGACGCTGGATGTCGGACGTTCATGCGCGCGTGGAATGTGTAGTTTCAAGCGGAGTGCTCGAATTGCAGATATAAACTTGAAAAACATTAATTATATAATCATAGCGGCGCCTGAATTTTAATAAACATGCTTCAGTTTGTGTTTAAAATGAGGTCATGCTGGACAATTGTATACGTGTGCTTTTTTCGAGGCTGGTCGTAAAACCACGCCCACATGCGCTTGTTTTTGCGTAATGCTAGTAGAATGACATGAACCTATCGTTAACCATATATATTTTGTTTTAATCACAGCAACGCATGACTCTGTATAAACATGCTTTGAATTACTCATGTACACAAACCCATAAAATATATGGGTTTGTTTGGCTAAGCATACACTCTCCTCTTTGTGAGTTACATTTCTGTTTTCTCGGAGCCCAGAGAAACATTTGGTCCGAATGATAAGGAAGGGCTGACTCCCCCGAATGATAACGGTGGGAGGGACTCTCGCCAGTCGCTTTGTTCTCTCGGAGATTTTCTGATAATCGTATTCGTATATAAGTGAATGAGAATCAATGCGTTTTCAGGAAGGCTTGACTTGGCATGTTCTTGCTGTAGCTTGCTGTAGACGTCTGTCTCCTCCGGATCTGTATAAGTTGGCTTTAATAAAAAACTGCGTCATTTTCAGGCTATTTGTGGACTTCTTCACCAAACGAAGAGCTGACTCTTCACAAAATGGTACCAGGAGTGGGGTGTCAACAGACGCGGAGGACGGGAAGCGGAACCCGGGCGACGGAAGGAAGGCTGCTCGAGGCCGGGACGCTGGCACTCTAATTTGATTAAGGTGAGCAATTGTCTTATACCAGAGGGCTATCTTTCCAAATTTGTACCTTGCTTCTTCGAACGGGTTCAGTCCGCTTCCCTGTCATCCGCGCTGTCTGCACTCGAACAGAAATTGTAAGTAAAGGCTCATTTAGGCCTCAGAATGACGTGGTTTTGTTAAAGCCAGGATAAACAAGTAAGGACTTAACAGTAAGCTTAAAGTTACAGTTAGCACCAGGAGGGGAAAGTGAGGTCGGACAGCCGTAAAGGTTGAGCCAGGCCGAGAACTTTCCAGGAAGGATCAGCCCAGAGCAATAAGATGGGAAGCAAGCTAAGGAAAGAAGGGGAACCCCTTAAGGGAACCCGGCATCTTTCATGTTTAAGAGGCATCATTTTGCCGCGGTAAGACCATTAAAGGACTGGGCTGTGTTAACTAAAGATTTAAGTAGTCCCTGGCCAGAGGAGGGATCGTTTGCACTTGACAAGTTGGAAGTGTTGTACGGAGCTTTGGATAAGCTACAAAGGGAAAAGAAACACTTCCCACCCGATTACTGGAAAGTGTATGGCTGGTGGGAAAAGGAAGGAATGAAGCGACTGGCAGCCTCAAGACAGGCTAGCTTGGCAGGGGAAGTACTGAAGCTTCAGGGCCAAAAGAAACAAGCTGACAGGGTTCAGCAGGACAAAACAAGTAAGTAAGCAGTTAAACAAGTAAATCAGCGAGTGATGCCGCTGGACCAAATGCCAGACCAAGACCCCCCACCCCCCCAAGCCCTGAGCCCTGTCCCCGGGCTACAGGCGCCACCTCTCCCACCCCCGCCCCTGTTCCCCCAGGGGTTAGACCCCCATAAAACTAGACCAGCCGCCCCTCAGGTTCACCTTAGCCCGGGCAATCCTTTTAGAGGACAAGAAATTAATGGGGCGGACAGCGGGTTCGCGGCCCCAGAAGGGCTAGGAGTATTGTATTGTACCCCTCAGTGGAAGGGCTCACGGAATCGGAGAACTCACAGCCTACAATCGAGATGTGTCCCTTTAAAAAACCATTTGAAAGAACCAGATTTGGCGGCTATGCAGGAGCGGGTGAGAACCTTGCTGGCTGAACAGCCCGGTCACGTACCGGAACTTATGCGTTTGTGGATACAAAATACAGGCGCAGATTGGCGGGACGTCTGCCACATGGGAGAGGCTGTATTGCCAGCGCGGGTGTGGGACCAGGCCAAAGTACACGCACGCTGGCCGAATGTAGCACCAACCCCGGCCCAGACCCTCGACGATTGGGGGGCCCTGGTCGACCTGTTGTTGGCCGGGGTACACATCGCACTAAGGCTAACCGACCAATTAGATGAAGCGGCCGAGCAGTGGGACATGGGCGACGATAAGAAGGCCGATGTAAAGGACGACATGTTGCAAATGATTGCCCAGGAATCCATAAGGGCCCCCTCCCCAAAATTTGGAACCCACAAGGGCCCCCTCCCCAAAACTGGAACATACAAGGGCCCCCTCCACAGCCGCAGAATTGGGCCGTGCAAAAGGACCCCCCACCCCCCCCCAAGACCTGAGCTCAGTCCCGGGGCTCTAGGCAACACCCCAACACCCCCGCCCTGCCTTCCCTTTTTTTCACCTCAACCCACCCCAGTCCAACCCGTCCCAAAAAAAAAAAAATCCTTTTCCTTGAATGAGAGACGTAACATGAATGAGCAAAGACTGTTTGGGAGTGGCTGGAGAAAGGCATGATTTGAGTCGATCTGAGTTTCGCGCGAAGAATGGGAGACTCACTCGTATATGAATGAGGAATGAATGTATATTGGGATGTTAATTGACGTGTGTATCTGGCCAATGCATTTGTCTGTCATCTGTTTGGGAGTTGTTTGGGAAGCGAATTGATATAAATCGGGTCAGGAAAGCACTCGGAGTGCCCTTGTCGATCTACTGTTGATATGAAGCGGTTTCTTGGAGATGGTTGCAGGATGGGCTGTTTTTTTTCTTTCGAGCGTTCATGTCAGACGAGCCATGTCGGAATAGTGGCCGGCTGCGACATATATGCCAGGCAATGTCACAGGACGAATACGTTATTTAAGATGGATTTATAAGATGGATAGATGGATGAATTTATTTAAGATGGCTAAAATAAACGATTTCAAGACAGAGTAATTAATTTCCGGAGCCAAGTTCCAACAGGAAGTCTTGTTCATACAGTAAGGTACAGTGCGGAGTGGCGGCTGGAAGATGCATCGATGCATTTGTGTTGACCAATTCGAAGTTTGACCTTTTAAAGTTTAGTTGACCTTTGTTCGAGATATGCAAGGGAAAGGTCAGAGGTAATTCACTAACCTTGGAAGAACGACAGGCAGTCAGTCTACGAGGTGTTGCTTTAACGACAGGATATAGAACCTAAATCTGGAAGGAAAGGACATTATATTGTTGGTTAAACTGAAGTCATGTACATAATTAGTGGACAGAGAATATCGAGTTTTTTGTTGTTGTGGAAGCGTCAGGTACAGTACGCTTGGAATTTAATTTAACCGGGTCGAGTACAGTGACGTGTTCGATCGAGCTGTGGGGATTTGAGATGGATTTGAGTCACGTTAAATGGAGGACATTTGGGAGGATGAAGAGATGCAAGTAACGTGGATTAAATTGTGGTATCACGAGTTGGGTGCCAGAGATATTGTGGTTATTATAACTCACTGATTATAGGGGGCGCCGGGCGCACCGAGTACAGATCGGGTTGCATGATGGAGCACGCATGCATGGATTTTGGCTTTGCGAGGCTCCGGATAGAAATTGGCATTTCGATGCTGTGGATTATATTGTGCCTGCCCGGAAAGGTGATGTCCTGTGCTGGGGCTGGCGACATGCCTCTGTTATTTGTCTGTCTGTCGGTCTGATTGTAAGTCTTTGGTACTGGGAGATGCTGTTGTCTACTCTGAATGACAGGTGGTGGTATCCAGGGCGCTGAGGAGTTTGTTCACGTTGTAAAGTTTGTTTATTTAGTTTGTTTATTGTAGAGAAGAGTGCTTTTGGGATTCCGGAGCCAGAGTGGATAATTTGAGGGTAGTAGGTGGAGTAGAGGACATCTTTGCAGTGCTGTAGGTTGTCCTTGTAGGCTTGGGGGTGAACTAATTTGGGTTTAATAGGCACAAGCTGGTCTAAACAGGGTGAGGAGGATGGTGTGATTGATGATGTCAAAGGAGGCGTTGAGGTGAGGAGGATGAAAATGTTGAGGTTGCCGGCATCAGAGGAGAGAAAAGGTCGCTGGTGATTTTGAGGAGAGCAGTTTCAGTACTGTGGCTGGAGCAGAATCCGGATTGGGATGTTTCATACAGGTTATTGGCAGAGTGGTGATGTTTGAGTTGAGTGGCCACAGCACGTTCCAAAACTTTTGACAGAAAGGGTAGATTGGAGATGAGTCTGAAGTTATTTAGGGTGTCAGGGTTTAGTCCAGGGTTTTTTCCAGAATGGGGGTGAAGTTTCACGAGTTTTTGGGGAAATCGGTATGTGAAGCTGGATTAAGTTGGAACTGCTTGATGAGCCATGGAGATGGATTGGGTTTTGCTGTTGGTTGTCTGGGAGTTCGGTTGTTGCATTGCCAAAGGTTTCTGTGTGGTGGACACACTCATTGGCTGTTGTTTTGTGTGACGTGGATGGAGATGTATGTGGCTGCGTGTGGCTGCCTGGAGTCGGGAAGACGGCTACAGTGGTTGATATTGGTTGTGGATCGTCCGGGGTGCTTCGATTTGCATAGGGGGTGAAGATTGGGATATTACATTATTTTAAGTAAGTATTGGTATGAGTAATTACATAAGTAATTATGAGTTATTATGAGTATTAGTTATGAGTAAGTGATTATTTTAGTAAAGTTACATGTTTCGCTGTGTTGTGGATCTGCGGACAAGCTAGTTTGATGGGTACCCTGGGGTCTTCGGCGTGTCTATGTGTTTGGCTATCTGTTACACCGGACTCTTGAATGGGTTTTCATGAGACGAATTTCAGACATAACAGTGAGAATCTATTTTGAGCGAATCACAGTGGGTGAGGAAAACATTGTGTGTGACCAGACACCAGAACTGACCAGAATTGAAATTGGAAGTAAACCAGGTTATTTCTATTATTTGTTTATTCGTGAAAATAAATAAATAATAGGGGGAGGTTAATGGAGGTTAATGGTGGTTTGTTTGTGTTAATGGAGGTTAATGGTGGTTTGTTTGTGTTAATTCTAGTTGAAACTCTCGCTGAAGTAATTTTCGTTTATTTTTATTTTTTGATTCGATTTGAGAGTTGAGATGATTGATTTTTTATTAATTTTATAATTTTATTTTTATTGATGTTGGAAACAGGTAATGGGATGCTGAGAGAAGGATTGAATTTATTTTGAATTGGACTGGATTAAATGGGATTGAATTTAAAAATTGAATATTGGATAAAATTGGATCCACTTGAAAAAAGTGGATTAGGAAATTGGAGAAAAGGTGTTCTATGAAACTATGAATTGAATGAATTGAATCTATGAATTGGAGACCTGTAGACCAGGCGCTCCCAGGAGACTTGTGGACCAGGTGTTCCACCAGAGGAAAAAGACCAGGTGTTCGTAAAACACTTCACCCGCAAGAACGCCTTGGAACCAAGGTGGAAGGGACCAGTCCAGGTGTTGCTGACTACACCAACGGCAGTCTTTTGCGAGGGCAAGACTTCGTGGATCCACGCCACGCACTGTAAGTTGGCCATACAAGCACCAGACACTACACCACAGCAACCACAGTAAGGATGGGCCTAATCATAGGTACAATACTATTGATAGCGACAGCAGCTAGGGGAAACTCCGATTCCAATAGATGCGAAAACAAAACCCGACACCTCACCGTAACATGGGGACAAAGAGTATCACTACCATGTTTCAAACAGAAAGCCCTGCACACAAATTGGGTGAACATAAATTGGCTAGCACTGTCGGCAGGGCCTGGACGCGTTGGCATGGTACTACAAAAGCAACGAGAGTTCCGGGAAGATGGGCAAGCTAGCATTAAGACCTTGGCCCAACCAGGATACCAATGGGGAACCCCTGATTTTAAGCTACAAACACGCACACGCCTAGGGAAAGACATGACCATGCAGGTCCGGTGCAGCGTCTGGACCCCTGGCGCGGCCGGTGGCGAAAGGAACTACATACCATGCATCGAATACATACTCACGCCACAACCCCAGAATAAGGCCCCAAAGAAGGGTGAAAACACATATTGGAAAGTGGCCAGGGAGGTGGCAACAATTCAAAATAGGACACACTGCTGGTCGTGCATGCGCTTTCCCCAAGCAGGCACCACAGGAATACACATGATAGTGCTACCTCTGTCCCTCAATGACCTCTGCTCACAACCTATCGATTCCCCATGTTTAGTCACCACGCTGGAAAGAGAAGGGGTTGACAACGGCAAGAGTTGCAATCGACAATTTAATTATCGCCCGTCAATGATTGCCCATGTGGCCGAGAGGCCTGCCCCCGTCTGGGTCAAACCACAGAAAGGGAAGGTCTGCCTCCAGGGTTCCGGCCACTTGCGTATGGGAGAATCAGAATGCGCCTACACTCTCCCCGGGAAGCTGGGACAAGGGAGCTCGGGGATTACATTACGAATAGTACTGCAAGATAAACACAACCACAACATAACGGCTATAACATTCTCTAGGGGGGTTAGTAGGATTAATGGGGTGGTAAAGGGACTCCAGTGCTTATCCACCCACCTGGTCCCACCCCATGGGACAATGTTTATATGCGGCGACAAGGCTTACCCCTATTTACCAAATAATTGGGGGGGCACATGTTATCTGGGTTCAGTCCTTCCTGACGTTGAGATACTGGATGAGCTAGACCCAAAGTCCTTGGACAGGCGTTATAAGAGGTCAGTCATGAACGAAGATGGAACCACTAAACTACACGGGAGTCTATGGGAAAAGGTGTTTGGTTTCTTCTTCCCAGGAGCGGGCACAGTCATGGATAGTTTCCGAATAGACAAATTGGCGTTGACCCTAGAAAAGGTGGCAAACGACACCGCTACGGCTCATGACATACTATTGGACACGGTAATTCACATGCGTACAATGGTGATGCAGAATTGGGTGGCTTTGGACATGCTCCTGGCAGAGAAAGGAGGGGTATGCGGAATTATAGAGGGAAAATGTTGCACTTACATACCCGATCCATCTGAAGGAGTGTCAGCCGCAATAGTGAGACTAAGGGAAACTAGCCACGCCCTGACGATCGATCGGATCGCGCGTGAAAATTCTTATACATTTAGCTGGCTCACTGACTGGTTCCAGGGATGGACGGGCACCATAGTGAAGTGGTTATTGACCGCACTGGCTGTGATAATCGGGGTAGTAATTTGGGGGGCACTAATGAAATCTCTAGTCCTCCTCTGTATGAGAAAGTATTTTACAGGATGGAAAGTGAAAAAGCCGCCGACAACGACTATGGCTCTGACCACAGAGGCCGTCGACCTGAACGGGTCCTTCAACAAGGCAGTTGCGACCGGCGCTCCAGAAAATTGCATTGAATTTTGTAATGACTGTGATACTTGTGCGGATCCCATGTGGGAACTGGCTGCTGCCTGTAACGGTGTATGTGATGACTGTGATACTTGTGCTATAAACCCCTTGCGTGTACTGGCTAACGCTGCTTATGTATTACAAGCTGACAGCTGCACGCCCCCTTCCGACCCAACTATGGATCTGATTGCGACACTGGGTCTGGCGGTCGAGGGACCCGACGTGGATATCCTAGACCCGCAAGCCGACCAGGCGCCCATGGGAGACTTTGACATAAAGGAAGTTCCTCTCTTTGCTTCATATGTATTAAGTTCAAATGCTTCAAGTGAATCGGATTTTTACGCTCTGTACCCGGACCAGGAAATTGAGACACAAGATACTGACAATACTATGTATTCCCCAGAACAGCAGCACGTGAGGGACCTCATGGGCATGATCGTTGATTAACTTCGAAGATCTGCAAGGACTGAGTCTGCAAAGGGTGGGGGGAGCAAGTTCCGCAGGGGAGGTGACGGGCCCTCTGGCGGAGCAGAACCTCATCTGGACCAGACGCCTTCGTTGTGGATCCGAAACGTTAATGGACTTTCATGTTCTGAGCCCTCAGGTTCCAAGCACGCACCGCACGACACGCTCGCCAAATCGCCAGGCGAAGCGCTTTGGGCGCACGATATGCCCTTGGGAGATACCCGCATTACAATTATTTTTTCAATACCCGCATTACACAATTATTTTTCAATAAAGCCCGATGTGGCACGTTGTCTCTTAAGATACTTTGTCTCGACGAGACAAGAGGAAGGAATGTCAAGTCGTAGATTCTTTATTGACAATTCTCTGTTATGACAGCCGACTGCATGTCCCAACGTGAGGTAAACCCCGCCGGGAACGCGAATAGAGTGGCGTGCAGGGAGTGTTGAGATTCGTGCGGAGGCACGAGGGTGCGCGCCAAGACGGGGGGGGGCGGCGTGGCGTCATCGCGTTAAGATGGTTGTGCCAGGTCGATCGGCGATCTCTGAATTTAAATCGGATTTTTGTCATGTGTGTTGTGAAATTAAACGTCTATCCGAGAATCCTGGCAATGTTCGTTTTATTAAAATGTGGTACAAACCTGCGTTTCCGCCGTGCGGCTCCGTGGAAGTTAGAGTAGAGTTATTGTGTTTTTAGGCAAGAGCCGAGCGAGCCGCGAGTCACGGGTGTGCTGTATGAGGTTGCTCGGAGGATGTGTGCCCAAATGCATTGTGGGTCATTGCGACTTTGCTGAATATCGGACGCTGGATGTCGGACGTTCATGCGCGCGTGGAATGTGTAGTTTCAAGCGGAGTGCTCGAATTGCAGATATAAACTTGAAAAACATTAATTATATAATCATAGCGGCGCCTGAATTTTAATAAACATGCTTCAGTTTGTGTTTAAAATGAGGTCATGCTGGACAATTGTATACGTGTGCTTTTTTCGAGGCTGGTCGTAAAACCACGCCCACATGCGCTTGTTTTTGCGTAATGCTAGTAGAATGACATGAACCTATCGTTAACCATATATATTTTGTTTTAATCACAGCAACGCATGACTCTGTATAAACATGCTTTGAATTACTCATGTACACAAACCCATAAAATATATGGGTTTGTTTGGCTAAGCATACACTCTCCTCTTTGTGAGTTACATTTCTGTTTTCTCGGAGCCCAGAGAAACATTTGGTCCGAATGATAAGGAAGGGCTGACTCCCCCGAATGATAACGGTGGGAGGGACTCTCGCCAGTCGCTTTGTTCTCTCGGAGATTTTCTGATAATCGTATTCGTATATAAGTGAATGAGAATCAATGCGTTTTCAGGAAGGCTTGACTTGGCATGTTCTTGCTGTAGCTTGCTGTAGACGTCTGTCTCCTCCGGATCTGTATAAGTTGGCTTTAATAAAAAACTGCGTCATTTTCAGGCTATTTGTGGACTTCTTCACCAAACGAAGAGCTGACTCTTCACAAAATGGTACCAGGAGTGGGGTGTCAACAGACGCGGAGGACGGGAAGCGGAACCCGGGCGACGGAAGGAAGGCTGCTCGAGGCCGGGACGCTGGCACTCTAATTTGATTAAGGTGAGCAATTGTCTTATACCAGAGGGCTATCTTTCCAAATTTGTACCTTGCTTCTTCGAACGGGTTCAGTCCGCTTCCCTGTCATCCGCGCTGTCTGCACTCGAACAGAAATTGTAAGTAAAGGCTCATTTAGGCCTCAGAATGACGTGGTTTTGTTAAAGCCAGGATAAACAAGTAAGGACTTAACAGTAAGCTTAAAGTTACAGTTAGCACCAGGAGGGGAAAGTGAGGTCGGACAGCCGTAAAGGTTGAGCCAGGCCGAGAACTTTCCAGGAAGGATCAGCCCAGAGCAATAAGATGGGAAGCAAGCTAAGGAAAGAAGGGGAACCCCTTAAGGGAACCCGGCATCTTTCATGTTTAAGAGGCATCATTTTGCCGCGGTAAGACCATTAAAGGACTGGGCTGTGTTAACTAAAGATTTAAGTAGTCCCTGGCCAGAGGAGGGATCGTTTGCACTTGACAAGTTGGAAGTGTTGTACGGAGCTTTGGATAAGCTACAAAGGGAAAAGAAACACTTCCCACCCGATTACTGGAAAGTGTATGGCTGGTGGGAAAAGGAAGGAATGAAGCGACTGGCAGCCTCAAGACAGGCTAGCTTGGCAGGGGAAGTACTGAAGCTTCAGGGCCAAAAGAAACAAGCTGACAGGGTTCAGCAGGACAAAACAAGTAAGTAAGCAGTTAAACAAGTAAATCAGCGAGTGATGCCGCTGGACCAAATGCCAGACCAAGACCCCCCACCCCCCCAAGCCCTGAGCCCTGTCCCCGGGCTACAGGCGCCACCTCTCCCACCCCCGCCCCTGTTCCCCCAGGGGTTAGACCCCCATAAAACTAGACCAGCCGCCCCTCAGGTTCACCTTAGCCCGGGCAATCCTTTTAGAGGACAAGAAATTAATGGGGCGGACAGCGGGTTCGCGGCCCCAGAAGGGCTAGGAGTATTGTATTGTACCCCTCAGTGGAAGGGCTCACGGAATCGGAGAACTCACAGCCTACAATCGAGATGTGTCCCTTTAAAAAACCATTTGAAAGAACCAGATTTGGCGGCTATGCAGGAGCGGGTGAGAACCTTGCTGGCTGAACAGCCCGGTCACGTACCGGAACTTATGCGTTTGTGGATACAAAATACAGGCGCAGATTGGCGGGACGTCTGCCACATGGGAGAGGCTGTATTGCCAGCGCGGGTGTGGGACCAGGCCAAAGTACACGCACGCTGGCCGAATGTAGCACCAACCCCGGCCCAGACCCTCGACGATTGGGGGGCCCTGGTCGACCTGTTGTTGGCCGGGGTACACATCGCACTAAGGCTAACCGACCAATTAGATGAAGCGGCCGAGCAGTGGGACATGGGCGACGATAAGAAGGCCGATGTAAAGGACGACATGTTGCAAATGATTGCCCAGGAATCCATAAGGGCCCCCTCCCCAAAATTTGGAACCCACAAGGGCCCCCTCCCCAAAACTGGAACATACAAGGGCCCCCTCCACAGCCGCAGAATTGGGCCGTGCAAAAGGACCCCCCACCCCCCCCCCCAAGACCTGAGCTCAGTCCCGGGGCTCTAGGCAACACCCCAACACCCCCGCCCTGCCTTCCCTTTTTTTCACCTCAACCCACCCCAGTCCAACCCGTCCCAAAAAAAAAAAAATCATTTTCCTTGAATGAGAGACGTAACATGAATGAGCAAAGACTGTTTGGGAGTGGCTGGAGAAAGGCATGATTTGAGTCGATCTGAGTTTCGCGCGAAGAATGGGAGACTCACTCGTATATGAATGAGGAATGAATGTATATTGGGATGTTAATTGACGTGTGTATCTGGCCAATGCATTTGTCTGTCATCTGTTTGGGAGTTGTTTGGGAAGCGAATTGATATAAATCGGGTCAGGAAAGCACTCGGAGTGCCCTTGTCGATCTACTGTTGATATGAAGCGGTTTCTTGGAGATGGTTGCAGGATGGGCTGTTTTTTTTCTTTCGAGCGTTCATGTCAGACGAGCCATGTCGGAATAGTGGCCGGCTGCGACATATATGCCAGGCAATGTCACAGGACGAATACGTTATTTAAGATGGATTTATAAGATGGATAGATGGATGAATTTATTTAAGATGGCTAAAATAAACGATTTCAAGACAGAGTAATTAATTTCCGGAGCCAAGTTCCAACAGGAAGTCTTGTTCATACAGTAAGGTACAGTGCGGAGTGGCGGCTGGAAGATGCATCGATGCATTTGTGTTGACCAATTCGAAGTTTGACCTTTTAAAGTTTAGTTGACCTTTGTTCGAGATATGCAAGGGAAAGGTCAGAGGTAATTCACTAACCTTGGAAGAACGACAGGCAGTCAGTCTACGAGGTGTTGCTTTAACGACAGGATATAGAACCTAAATCTGGAAGGAAAGGACATTATATTGTTGGTTAAACTGAAGTCATGTACATAATTAGTGGACAGAGAATATCGAGTTTTTTGTTGTTGTGGAAGCGTCAGGTACAGTACGCTTGGAATTTAATTTAACCGGGTCGAGTACAGTGACGTGTTCGATCGAGCTGTGGGGATTTGAGATGGATTTGAGTCACGTTAAATGGAGGACATTTGGGAGGATGAAGAGATGCAAGTAACGTGGATTAAATTGTGGTATCACGAGTTGGGTGCCAGAGATATTGTGGTTATTATAACTCACTGATTATAGGGGGCGCCGGGCGCACCGAGTACAGATCGGGTTGCATGATGGAGCACGCATGCATGGATTTTGGCTTTGCGAGGCTCCGGATAGAAATTGGCATTTCGATGCTGTGGATTATATTGTGCCTGCCCGGAAAGGTGATGTCCTGTGCTGGGGCTGGCGACATGCCTCTGTTATTTGTCTGTCTGTCGGTCTGATTGTAAGTCTTTGGTACTGGGAGATGCTGTTGTCTACTCTGAATGACAGGTGGTGGTATCCAGGGCGCTGAGGAGTTTGTTCACGTTGTAAAGTTTGTTTATTTAGTTTGTTTATTGTAGAGAAGAGTGCTTTTGGGATTCCGGAGCCAGAGTGGATAATTTGAGGGTAGTAGGTGGAGTAGAGGACATCTTTGCAGTGCTGTAGGTTGTCCTTGTAGGCTTGGGGGTGAACTAATTTGGGTTTAATAGGCACAAGCTGGTCTAAACAGGGTGAGGAGGATGGTGTGATTGATGATGTCAAAGGAGGCGTTGAGGTGAGGAGGATGAAAATGTTGAGGTTGCCGGCATCAGAGGAGAGAAAAGGTCGCTGGTGATTTTGAGGAGAGCAGTTTCAGTACTGTGGCTGGAGCAGAATCCGGATTGGGATGTTTCATACAGGTTATTGGCAGAGTGGTGATGTTTGAGTTGAGTGGCCACAGCACGTTCCAAAACTTTTGACAGAAAGGGTAGATTGGAGATGAGTCTGAAGTTATTTAGGGTGTCAGGGTTTAGTCCAGGGTTTTTTCCAGAATGGGGGTGAAGTTTCACGAGTTTTTGGGGAAATCGGTATGTGAAGCTGGATTAAGTTGGAACTGCTTGATGAGCCATGGAGATGGATTGGGTTTTGCTGTTGGTTGTCTGGGAGTTCGGTTGTTGCATTGCCAAAGGTTTCTGTGTGGTGGACACACTCGTTGGCTGTTGTTTTGTGTGACGTGGATGGAGATGTATGTGGCTGCGTGTGGCTGCCTGGAGTCGGGAAGACGGCTACAGTGGTTGATATTGGTTGTGGATCGTCCGGGGTGCTTCGATTTGCATAGGGGGTGAAGATTGGGATATTACATTATTTTAAGTAAGTATTGGTATGAGTAATTACATAAGTAATTATGAGTTATTATGAGTATTAGTTATGAGTAAGTGATTATTTTAGTAAAGTTACATGTTTCGCTGTGTTGTGGATCTGCGGACAAGCTAGTTTGATGGGTACCCTGGGGTCTTCGGCGTGTCTATGTGTTTGGCTATCTGTTACACCGGACTCTTGAATGGGTTTTCATGAGACGAATTTCAGACATAACAGTGAGAATCTATTTTGAGCGAATCACAGTGGGTGAGGAAAACATTGTGTGTGACCAGACACCAGAACTGACCAGAATTGAAATTGGAAGTAAACCAGGTTATTTCTATTATTTGTTTATTCGTGAAAATAAATAAATAATAGGGGGAGGTTAATGGAGGTTAATGGTGGTTTGTTTGTGTTAATGGAGGTTAATGGTGGTTTGTTTGTGTTAATTCTAGTTGAAACTCTCGCTGAAGTAATTTTCGTTTATTTTTATTTTTTGATTCGATTTGAGAGTTGAGATGATTGATTTTTTATTAATTTTATAATTTTATTTTTATTGATGTTGGAAACAGGTAATGGGATGCTGAGAGAAGGATTGAATTTATTTTGAATTGGACTGGATTAAATGGGATTGAATTTAAAAATTGAATATTGGATAAAATTGGATCCACTTGAAAAAAGTGGATTAGGAAATTGGAGAAAAGGTGTTCTATGAAACTATGAATTGAATGAATTGAATCTATGAATTGGAGACCTGTAGACCAGGCGCTCCCAGGAGACTTGTGGACCAGGTGTTCCACCAGAGGAAAAAGACCAGGTGTTCGTAAAACACTTCACCCGCAAGAACGCCTTGGAACCAAGGTGGAAGGGACCAGTCCAGGTGTTGCTGACTACACCAACGGCAGTCTTTTGCGAGGGCAAGACTTCGTGGATCCACGCCACGCACTGTAAGTTGGCCATACAAGCACCAGACACTACACCACAGCAACCACAGTAAGGATGGGCCTAATCATAGGTACAATACTATTGATAGCGACAGCAGCTAGGGGAAACTCCGATTCCAATAGATGCGAAAACAAAACCCGACACCTCACCGTAACATGGGGACAAAGAGTATCACTACCATGTTTCAAACAGAAAGCCCTGCACACAAATTGGGTGAACATAAATTGGCTAGCACTGTCGGCAGGGCCTGGACGCGTTGGCATGGTACTACAAAAGCAACGAGAGTTCCGGGAAGATGGGCAAGCTAGCATTAAGACCTTGGCCCAACCAGGATACCAATGGGGAACCCCTGATTTTAAGCTACAAACACGCACACGCCTAGGGAAAGACATGACCATGCAGGTCCGGTGCAGCGTCTGGACCCCTGGCGCGGCCGGTGGCGAAAGGAACTACATACCATGCATCGAATACATACTCACGCCACAACCCCAGAATAAGGCCCCAAAGAAGGGTGAAAACACATATTGGAAAGTGGCCAGGGAGGTGGCAACAATTCAAAATAGGACACACTGCTGGTCGTGCATGCGCTTTCCCCAAGCAGGCACCACAGGAATACACATGATAGTGCTACCTCTGTCCCTCAATGACCTCTGCTCACAACCTATCGATTCCCCATGTTTAGTCACCACGCTGGAAAGAGAAGGGGTTGACAACGGCAAGAGTTGCAATCGACAATTTAATTATCGCCCGTCAATGATTGCCCATGTGGCCGAGAGGCCTGCCCCCGTCTGGGTCAAACCACAGAAAGGGAAGGTCTGCCTCCAGGGTTCCGGCCACTTGCGTATGGGAGAATCAGAATGCGCCTACACTCTCCCCGGGAAGCTGGGACAAGGGAGCTCGGGGATTACATTACGAATAGTACTGCAAGATAAACACAACCACAACATAACGGCTATAACATTCTCTAGGGGGGTTAGTAGGATTAATGGGGTGGTAAAGGGACTCCAGTGCTTATCCACCCACCTGGTCCCACCCCATGGGACAATGTTTATATGCGGCGACAAGGCTTACCCCTATTTACCAAATAATTGGGGGGGCACATGTTATCTGGGTTCAGTCCTTCCTGACGTTGAGATACTGGATGAGCTAGACCCAAAGTCCTTGGACAGGCGTTATAAGAGGTCAGTCATGAACGAAGATGGAACCACTAAACTACACGGGAGTCTATGGGAAAAGGTGTTTGGTTTCTTCTTCCCAGGAGCGGGCACAGTCATGGATAGTTTCCGAATAGACAAATTGGCGTTGACCCTAGAAAAGGTGGCAAACGACACCGCTACGGCTCATGACATACTATTGGACACGGTAATTCACATGCGTACAATGGTGATGCAGAATTGGGTGGCTTTGGACATGCTCCTGGCAGAGAAAGGAGGGGTATGCGGAATTATAGAGGGAAAATGTTGCACTTACATACCCGATCCATCTGAAGGAGTGTCAGCCGCAATAGTGAGACTAAGGGAAACTAGCCACGCCCTGACGATCGATCGGATCGCGCGTGAAAATTCTTATACATTTAGCTGGCTCACTGACTGGTTCCAGGGATGGACGGGCACCATAGTGAAGTGGTTATTGACCGCACTGGCTGTGATAATCGGGGTAGTAATTTGGGGGGCACTAATGAAATCTCTAGTCCTCCTCTGTATGAGAAAGTATTTTACAGGATGGAAAGTGAAAAAGCCGCCGACAACGACTATGGCTCTGACCACAGAGGCCGTCGACCTGAACGGGTCCTTCAACAAGGCTGTTGCGACCGGCGCTCCAGAAAATTGCATTGAATTTTGTAATGACTGTGATACTTGTGCGGATCCCATGTGGGAACTGGCTGCTGCCTGTAACGGTGTATGTGATGACTGTGATACTTGTGCTATAAACCCCTTGCGTGTACTGGCTAACGCTGCTTATGTATTACAAGCTGACAGCTGCACGCCCCCTTCCGACCCAACTATGGATCTGATTGCGACACTGGGTCTGGCGGTCGAGGGACCCGACGTGGATATCCTAGACCCGCAAGCCGACCAGGCGCCCATGGGAGACTTTGACATAAAGGAAGTTCCTCTCTTTGCTTCATATGTATTAAGTTCAAATGCTTCAAGTGAATCGGATTTTTACGCTCTGTACCCGGACCAGGAAATTGAGACACAAGATACTGACAATACTATGTATTCCCCAGAACAGCAGCACGTGAGGGACCTCATGGGCATGATCGTTGATTAACTTCGAAGATCTGCAAGGACTGAGTCTGCAAAGGGTGGGGGGAGCAAGTTCCGCAGGGGAGGTGACGGGCCCTCTGGCGGAGCAGAACCTCATCTGGACCAGACGCCTTCGTTGTGGATCCGAAACGTTAATGGACTTTCATGTTCTGAGCCCTCAGGTTCCAAGCACGCACCGCACGACACGCTCGCCAAATCGCCAGGCGAAGCGCTTTGGGCGCACGATATGCCCTTGGGAGATACCCGCATTACAATTATTTTTTCAATACCCGCATTACACAATTATTTTTCAATAAAGCCCGATGTGGCACGTTGTCTCTTAAGATACTTTGTCTCGACGAGACAAGAGGAAGGAATGTCAAGTCGTAGATTCTTTATTGACAATTCTCTGTTATGACAGCCGACTGCATGTCCCAACGTGAGGTAAACCCCGCCGGGAACGCGAATAGAGCGGCGTGCAGGGAGTGTTGAGATTCGTGCGGAGGCACGAGGGTGCGCGCCAAGACGGGGGGGGGCGGCGTGGCGTCATCGCGTTAAGATGGTTGTGCCAGGTCGATCGGCGATCTCTGAATTTAAATCGGATTTTTGTCATGTGTGTTGTGAAATTAAACGTCTATCCGAGAATCCTGGCAATGTTCGTTTTATTAAAATGTGGTACAAACCTGCGTTTCCGCCGTGCGGCTCCGTGGAAGTTAGAGTAGAGTTATTGTGTTTTTAGGCAAGAGCCGAGCGAGCCGCGAGTCACGGGTGTGCTGTATGAGGTTGCTCGGAGGATGTGTGCCCAAATGCATTGTGGGTCATTGCGACTTTGCTGAATATCGGACGCTGGATGTCGGACGTTCATGCGCGCGTGGAATGTGTAGTTTCAAGCGGAGTGCTCGAATTGCAGATATAAACTTGAAAAACATTAATTATATAATCATAGCGGCGCCTGAATTTTAATAAACATGCTTCAGTTTGTGTTTAAAATGAGGTCATGCTGGACAATTGTATACGTGTGCTTTTTTCGAGGCTGGTCGTAAAACCACGCCCACATGCGCTTGTTTTTGCGTAATGCTAGTAGAATGACATGAACCTATCGTTAACCATATATATTTTGTTTTAATCACAGCAACGCATGACTCTGTATAAACATGCTTTGAATTACTCATGTACACAAACCCATAAAATATATGGGTTTGTTTGGCTAAGCATACACTCTCCTCTTTGTGAGTTACATTTCTGTTTTCTCGGAGCCCAGAGAAACATTTGGTCCGAATGATAAGGAAGGGCTGACTCCCCCGAATGATAACGGTGGGAGGGACTCTCGCCAGTCGCTTTGTTCTCTCGGAGATTTTCTGATAATCGTATTCGTATATAAGTGAATGAGAATCAATGCGTTTTCAGGAAGGCTTGACTTGGCATGTTCTTGCTGTAGCTTGCTGTAGACGTCTGTCTCCTCCGGATCTGTATAAGTTGGCTTTAATAAAAAACTGCGTCATTTTCAGGCTATTTGTGGACTTCTTCACCAAACGAAGAGCTGACTCTTCACAAAATGGTACCAGGAGTGGGGTGTCAACAGACGCGGAGGACGGGAAGCGGAACCCGGGCGACGGAAGGAAGGCTGCTCGAGGCCGGGACGCTGGCACTCTAATTTGATTAAGGTGAGCAATTGTCTTATACCAGAGGGCTATCTTTCCAAATTTGTACCTTGCTTCTTCGAACGGGTTCAGTCCGCTTCCCTGTCATCCGCGCTGTCTGCACTCGAACAGAAATTGTAAGTAAAGGCTCATTTAGGCCTCAGAATGACGTGGTTTTGTTAAAGCCAGGATAAACAAGTAAGGACTTAACAGTAAGCTTAAAGTTACAGTTAGCACCAGGAGGGGAAAGTGAGGTCGGACAGCCGTAAAGGTTGAGCCAGGCCGAGAACTTTCCAGGAAGGATCAGCCCAGAGCAATAAGATGGGAAGCAAGCTAAGGAAAGAAGGGGAACCCCTTAAGGGAACCCGGCATCTTTCATGTTTAAGAGGCATCATTTTGCCGCGGTAAGACCATTAAAGGACTGGGCTGTGTTAACTAAAGATTTAAGTAGTCCCTGGCCAGAGGAGGGATCGTTTGCACTTGACAAGTTGGAAGTGTTGTACGGAGCTTTGGATAAGCTACAAAGGGAAAAGAAACACTTCCCACCCGATTACTGGAAAGTGTATGGCTGGTGGGAAAAGGAAGGAATGAAGCGACTGGCAGCCTCAAGACAGGCTAGCTTGGCAGGGGAAGTACTGAAGCTTCAGGGCCAAAAGAAACAAGCTGACAGGGTTCAGCAGGACAAAACAAGTAAGTAAGCAGTTAAACAAGTAAATCAGCGAGTGATGCCGCTGGACCAAATGCCAGACCAAGACCCCCCACCCCCCCAAGCCCTGAGCCCTGTCCCCGGGCTACAGGCGCCACCTCTCCCACCCCCGCCCCTGTTCCCCCAGGGGTTAGACCCCCATAAAACTAGACCAGCCGCCCCTCAGGTTCACCTTAGCCCGGGCAATCCTTTTAGAGGACAAGAAATTAATGGGGCGGACAGCGGGTTCGCGGCCCCAGAAGGGCTAGGAGTATTGTATTGTACCCCTCAGTGGAAGGGCTCACGGAATCGGAGAACTCACAGCCTACAATCGAGATGTGTCCCTTTAAAAAACCATTTGAAAGAACCAGATTTGGCGGCTATGCAGGAGCGGGTGAGAACCTTGCTGGCTGAACAGCCCGGTCACGTACCGGAACTTATGCGTTTGTGGATACAAAATACAGGCGCAGATTGGCGGGACGTCTGCCACATGGGAGAGGCTGTATTGCCAGCGCGGGTGTGGGACCAGGCCAAAGTACACGCACGCTGGCCGAATGTAGCACCAACCCCGGCCCAGACCCTCGACGATTGGGGGGCCCTGGTCGACCTGTTGTTGGCCGGGGTACACATCGCACTAAGGCTAACCGACCAATTAGATGAAGCGGCCGAGCAGTGGGACATGGGCGACGATAAGAAGGCCGATGTAAAGGACGACATGTTGCAAATGATTGCCCAGGAATCCATAAGGGCCCCCTCCCCAAAATTTGGAACCCACAAGGGCCCCCTCCCCAAAACTGGAACATACAAGGGCCCCCTCCACAGCCGCAGAATTGGGCCGTGCAAAAGGACCCCCCACCCCCCCCCAAGACCTGAGCTCAGTCCCGGGGCTCTAGGCAACACCCCAACACCCCCGCCCTGCCTTCCCTTTTTTTCACCTCAACCCACCCCAGTCCAACCCGTCCCAAAAAAAAAAAAATCATTTTCCTTGAATGAGAGACGTAACATGAATGAGCAAAGACTGTTTGGGAGTGGCTGGAGAAAGGCATGATTTGAGTCGATCTGAGTTTCGCGCGAAGAATGGGAGACTCACTCGTATATGAATGAGGAATGAATGTATATTGGGATGTTAATTGACGTGTGTATCTGGCCAATGCATTTGTCTGTCATCTGTTTGGGAGTTGTTTGGGAAGCGAATTGATATAAATCGGGTCAGGAAAGCACTCGGAGTGCCCTTGTCGATCTACTGTTGATATGAAGCGGTTTCTTGGAGATGGTTGCAGGATGGGCTGTTTTTTTTCTTTCGAGCGTTCATGTCAGACGAGCCATGTCGGAATAGTGGCCGGCTGCGACATATATGCCAGGCAATGTCACAGGACGAATACGTTATTTAAGATGGATTTATAAGATGGATAGATGGATGAATTTATTTAAGATGGCTAAAATAAACGATTTCAAGACAGAGTAATTAATTTCCGGAGCCAAGTTCCAACAGGAAGTCTTGTTCATACAGTAAGGTACAGTGCGGAGTGGCGGCTGGAAGATGCATCGATGCATTTGTGTTGACCAATTCGAAGTTTGACCTTTTAAAGTTTAGTTGACCTTTGTTCGAGATATGCAAGGGAAAGGTCAGAGGTAATTCACTAACCTTGGAAGAACGACAGGCAGTCAGTCTACGAGGTGTTGCTTTAACGACAGGATATAGAACCTAAATCTGGAAGGAAAGGACATTATATTGTTGGTTAAACTGAAGTCATGTACATAATTAGTGGACAGAGAATATCGAGTTTTTTGTTGTTGTGGAAGCGTCAGGTACAGTACGCTTGGAATTTAATTTAACCGGGTCGAGTACAGTGACGTGTTCGATCGAGCTGTGGGGATTTGAGATGGATTTGAGTCACGTTAAATGGAGGACATTTGGGAGGATGAAGAGATGCAAGTAACGTGGATTAAATTGTGGTATCACGAGTTGGGTGCCAGAGATATTGTGGTTATTATAACTCACTGATTATAGGGGGCGCCGGGCGCACCGAGTACAGATCGGGTTGCATGATGGAGCACGCATGCATGGATTTTGGCTTTGCGAGGCTCCGGATAGAAATTGGCATTTCGATGCTGTGGATTATATTGTGCCTGCCCGGAAAGGTGATGTCCTGTGCTGGGGCTGGCGACATGCCTCTGTTATTTGTCTGTCTGTCGGTCTGATTGTAAGTCTTTGGTACTGGGAGATGCTGTTGTCTACTCTGAATGACAGGTGGTGGTATCCAGGGCGCTGAGGAGTTTGTTCACGTTGTAAAGTTTGTTTATTTAGTTTGTTTATTGTAGAGAAGAGTGCTTTTGGGATTCCGGAGCCAGAGTGGATAATTTGAGGGTAGTAGGTGGAGTAGAGGACATCTTTGCAGTGCTGTAGGTTGTCCTTGTAGGCTTGGGGGTGAACTAATTTGGGTTTAATAGGCACAAGCTGGTCTAAACAGGGTGAGGAGGATGGTGTGATTGATGATGTCAAAGGAGGCGTTGAGGTGAGGAGGATGAAAATGTTGAGGTTGCCGGCATCAGAGGAGAGAAAAGGTCGCTGGTGATTTTGAGGAGAGCAGTTTCAGTACTGTGGCTGGAGCAGAATCCGGATTGGGATGTTTCATACAGGTTATTGGCAGAGTGGTGATGTTTGAGTTGAGTGGCCACAGCACGTTCCAAAACTTTTGACAGAAAGGGTAGATTGGAGATGAGTCTGAAGTTATTTAGGGTGTCAGGGTTTAGTCCAGGGTTTTTTCCAGAATGGGGGTGAAGTTTCACGAGTTTTTGGGGAAATCGGTATGTGAAGCTGGATTAAGTTGGAACTGCTTGATGAGCCATGGAGATGGATTGGGTTTTGCTGTTGGTTGTCTGGGAGTTCGGTTGTTGCATTGCCAAAGGTTTCTGTGTGGTGGACACACTCGTTGGCTGTTGTTTTGTGTGACGTGGATGGAGATGTATGTGGCTGCGTGTGGCTGCCTGGAGTCGGGAAGACGGCTACAGTGGTTGATATTGGTTGTGGATCGTCCGGGGTGCTTCGATTTGCATAGGGGGTGAAGATTGGGATATTACATTATTTTAAGTAAGTATTGGTATGAGTAATTACATAAGTAATTATGAGTTATTATGAGTATTAGTTATGAGTAAGTGATTATTTTAGTAAAGTTACATGTTTCGCTGTGTTGTGGATCTGCGGACAAGCTAGTTTGATGGGTACCCTGGGGTCTTCGGCGTGTCTATGTGTTTGGCTATCTGTTACACCGGACTCTTGAATGGGTTTTCATGAGACGAATTTCAGACATAACAGTGAGAATCTATTTTGAGCGAATCACAGTGGGTGAGGAAAACATTGTGTGTGACCAGACACCAGAACTGACCAGAATTGAAATTGGAAGTAAACCAGGTTATTTCTATTATTTGTTTATTCGTGAAAATAAATAAATAATAGGGGGAGGTTAATGGAGGTTAATGGTGGTTTGTTTGTGTTAATGGAGGTTAATGGTGGTTTGTTTGTGTTAATTCTAGTTGAAACTCTCGCTGAAGTAATTTTCGTTTATTTTTATTTTTTGATTCGATTTGAGAGTTGAGATGATTGATTTTTTATTAATTTTATAATTTTATTTTTATTGATGTTGGAAACAGGTAATGGGATGCTGAGAGAAGGATTGAATTTATTTTGAATTGGACTGGATTAAATGGGATTGAATTTAAAAATTGAATATTGGATAAAATTGGATCCACTTGAAAAAAGTGGATTAGGAAATTGGAGAAAAGGTGTTCTATGAAACTATGAATTGAATGAATTGAATCTATGAATTGGAGACCTGTAGACCAGGCGCTCCCAGGAGACTTGTGGACCAGGTGTTCCACCAGAGGAAAAAGACCAGGTGTTCGTAAAACACTTCACCCGCAAGAACGCCTTGGAACCAAGGTGGAAGGGACCAGTCCAGGTGTTGCTGACTACACCAACGGCAGTCTTTTGCGAGGGCAAGACTTCGTGGATCCACGCCACGCACTGTAAGTTGGCCATACAAGCACCAGACACTACACCACAGCAACCACAGTAAGGATGGGCCTAATCATAGGTACAATACTATTGATAGCGACAGCAGCTAGGGGAAACTCCGATTCCAATAGATGCGAAAACAAAACCCGACACCTCACCGTAACATGGGGACAAAGAGTATCACTACCATGTTTCAAACAGAAAGCCCTGCACACAAATTGGGTGAACATAAATTGGCTAGCACTGTCGGCAGGGCCTGGACGCGTTGGCATGGTACTACAAAAGCAACGAGAGTTCCGGGAAGATGGGCAAGCTAGCATTAAGACCTTGGCCCAACCAGGATACCAATGGGGAACCCCTGATTTTAAGCTACAAACACGCACACGCCTAGGGAAAGACATGACCATGCAGGTCCGGTGCAGCGTCTGGACCCCTGGCGCGGCCGGTGGCGAAAGGAACTACATACCATGCATCGAATACATACTCACGCCACAACCCCAGAATAAGGCCCCAAAGAAGGGTGAAAACACATATTGGAAAGTGGCCAGGGAGGTGGCAACAATTCAAAATAGGACACACTGCTGGTCGTGCATGCGCTTTCCCCAAGCAGGCACCACAGGAATACACATGATAGTGCTACCTCTGTCCCTCAATGACCTCTGCTCACAACCTATCGATTCCCCATGTTTAGTCACCACGCTGGAAAGAGAAGGGGTTGACAACGGCAAGAGTTGCAATCGACAATTTAATTATCGCCCGTCAATGATTGCCCATGTGGCCGAGAGGCCTGCCCCCGTCTGGGTCAAACCACAGAAAGGGAAGGTCTGCCTCCAGGGTTCCGGCCACTTGCGTATGGGAGAATCAGAATGCGCCTACACTCTCCCCGGGAAGCTGGGACAAGGGAGCTCGGGGATTACATTACGAATAGTACTGCAAGATAAACACAACCACAACATAACGGCTATAACATTCTCTAGGGGGGTTAGTAGGATTAATGGGGTGGTAAAGGGACTCCAGTGCTTATCCACCCACCTGGTCCCACCCCATGGGACAATGTTTATATGCGGCGACAAGGCTTACCCCTATTTACCAAATAATTGGGGGGGCACATGTTATCTGGGTTCAGTCCTTCCTGACGTTGAGATACTGGATGAGCTAGACCCAAAGTCCTTGGACAGGCGTTATAAGAGGTCAGTCATGAACGAAGATGGAACCACTAAACTACACGGGAGTCTATGGGAAAAGGTGTTTGGTTTCTTCTTCCCAGGAGCGGGCACAGTCATGGATAGTTTCCGAATAGACAAATTGGCGTTGACCCTAGAAAAGGTGGCAAACGACACCGCTACGGCTCATGACATACTATTGGACACGGTAATTCACATGCGTACAATGGTGATGCAGAATCGGGTGGCTTTGGACATGCTCCTGGCAGAGAAAGGAGGGGTATGCGGAATTATAGAGGGAAAATGTTGCACTTACATACCCGATCCATCTGAAGGAGTGTCAGCCGCAATAGTGAGACTAAGGGAAACTAGCCACGCCCTGACGATCGATCGGATCGCGCGTGAAAATTCTTATACATTTAGCTGGCTCACTGACTGGTTCCAGGGATGGACGGGCACCATAGTGAAGTGGTTATTGACCGCACTGGCTGTGATAATCGGGGTAGTAATTTGGGGGGCACTAATGAAATCTCTAGTCCTCCTCTGTATGAGAAAGTATTTTACAGGATGGAAAGTGAAAAAGCCGCCGACAACGACTATGGCTCTGACCACAGAGGCCGTCGACCTGAACGGGTCCTTCAACAAGGCAGTTGCGACCGGCGCTCCAGAAAATTGCATTGAATTTTGTAATGACTGTGATACTTGTGCGGATCCCATGTGGGAACTGGCTGCTGCCTGTAACGGTGTATGTGATGACTGTGATACTTGTGCTATAAACCCCTTGCGTGTACTGGCTAACGCTGCTTATGTATTACAAGCTGACAGCTGCACGCCCCCTTCCGACCCAACTATGGATCTGATTGCGACACTGGGTCTGGCGGTCGAGGGACCCGACGTGGATATCCTAGACCCGCAAGCCGACCAGGCGCCCATGGGAGACTTTGACATAAAGGAAGTTCCTCTCTTTGCTTCATATGTATTAAGTTCAAATGCTTCAAGTGAATCGGATTTTTACGCTCTGTACCCGGACCAGGAAATTGAGACACAAGATACTGACAATACTATGTATTCCCCAGAACAGCAGCACGTGAGGGACCTCATGGGCATGATCGTTGATTAACTTCGAAGATCTGCAAGGACTGAGTCTGCAAAGGGTGGGGGGAGCAAGTTCCGCAGGGGAGGTGACGGGCCCTCTGGCGGAGCAGAACCTCATCTGGACCAGACGCCTTCGTTGTGGATCCGAAACGTTAATGGACTTTCATGTTCTGAGCCCTCAGGTTCCAAGCACGCACCGCACGACACGCTCGCCAAATCGCCAGGCGAAGCGCTTTGGGCGCACGATATGCCCTTGGGAGATACCCGCATTACAATTATTTTTTCAATACCCGCATTACACAATTATTTTTCAATAAAGCCCGATGTGGCACGTTGTCTCTTAAGATACTTTGTCTCGACGAGACAAGAGGAAGGAATGTCAAGTCGTAGATTCTTTATTGACAATTCTCTGTTATGACAGCCGACTGCATGTCCCAACGTGAGGTAAACCCCGCCGGGAACGCGAATAGAGCGGCGTGCAGGGAGTGTTGAGATTCGTGCGGAGGCACGAGGGTGCGCGCCAAGACGGGGGGGGGGGGGGCGGCGTGGCGTCATCGCGTTAAGATGGTTGTGCCAGGTCGATCGGCGATCTCTGAATTTAAATCGGATTTTTGTCATGTGTGTTGTGAAATTAAACGTCTATCCGAGAATCCTGGCAATGTTCGTTTTATTAAAATGTGGTACAAACCTGCGTTTCCGCCGTGCGGCTCCGTGGAAGTTAGAGTAGAGTTATTGTGTTTTTAGGCAAGAGCCGAGCGAGCCGCGAGTCACGGGTGTGCTGTATGAGGTTGCTCGGAGGATGTGTGCCCAAATGCATTGTGGGTCATTGCGACTTTGCTGAATATCGGACGCTGGATGTCGGACGTTCATGCGCGCGTGGAATGTGTAGTTTCAAGCGGAGTGCTCGAATTGCAGATATAAACTTGAAAAACATTAATTATATAATCATAGCGGCGCCTGAATTTTAATAAACATGCTTCAGTTTGTGTTTAAAATGAGGTCATGCTGGACAATTGTATACGTGTGCTTTTTTCGAGGCTGGTCGTAAAACCACGCCCACATGCGCTTGTTTTTGCGTAATGCTAGTAGAATGACATGAACCTATCGTTAACCATATATATTTTGTTTTAATCACAGCAACGCATGACTCTGTATAAACATGCTTTGAATTACTCATGTACACAAACCCATAAAATATATGGGTTTGTTTGGCTAAGCATACACTCTCCTCTTTGTGAGTTACATTTCTGTTTTCTCGGAGCCCAGAGAAACATTTGGTCCGAATGATAAGGAAGGGCTGACTCCCCCGAATGATAACGGTGGGAGGGACTCTCGCCAGTCGCTTTGTTCTCTCGGAGATTTTCTGATAATCGTATTCGTATATAAGTGAATGAGAATCAATGCGTTTTCAGGAAGGCTTGACTTGGCATGTTCTTGCTGTAGCTTGCTGTAGACGTCTGTCTCCTCCGGATCTGTATAAGTTGGCTTTAATAAAAAACTGCGTCATTTTCAGGCTATTTGTGGACTTCTTCACCAAACGAAGAGCTGACTCTTCACAAAATGGTACCAGGAGTGGGGTGTCAACAGACGCGGAGGACGGGAAGCGGAACCCGGGCGACGGAAGGAAGGCTGCTCGAGGCCGGGACGCTGGCACTCTAATTTGATTAAGGTGAGCAATTGTCTTATACCAGAGGGCTATCTTTCCAAATTTGTACCTTGCTTCTTCGAACGGGTTCAGTCCGCTTCCCTGTCATCCGCGCTGTCTGCACTCGAACAGAAATTGTAAGTAAAGGCTCATTTAGGCCTCAGAATGACGTGGTTTTGTTAAAGCCAGGATAAACAAGTAAGGACTTAACAGTAAGCTTAAAGTTACAGTTAGCACCAGGAGGGGAAAGTGAGGTCGGACAGCCGTAAAGGTTGAGCCAGGCCGAGAACTTTCCAGGAAGGATCAGCCCAGAGCAATAAGATGGGAAGCAAGCTAAGGAAAGAAGGGGAACCCCTTAAGGGAACCCGGCATCTTTCATGTTTAAGAGGCATCATTTTGCCGCGGTAAGACCATTAAAGGACTGGGCTGTGTTAACTAAAGATTTAAGTAGTCCCTGGCCAGAGGAGGGATCGTTTGCACTTGACAAGTTGGAAGTGTTGTACGGAGCTTTGGATAAGCTACAAAGGGAAAAGAAACACTTCCCACCCGATTACTGGAAAGTGTATGGCTGGTGGGAAAAGGAAGGAATGAAGCGACTGGCAGCCTCAAGACAGGCTAGCTTGGCAGGGGAAGTACTGAAGCTTCAGGGCCAAAAGAAACAAGCTGACAGGGTTCAGCAGGACAAAACAAGTAAGTAAGCAGTTAAACAAGTAAATCAGCGAGTGATGCCGCTGGACCAAATGCCAGACCAAGACCCCCCACCCCCCCAAGCCCTGAGCCCTGTCCCCGGGCTACAGGCGCCACCTCTCCCACCCCCGCCCCTGTTCCCCCAGGGGTTAGACCCCCATAAAACTAGACCAGCCGCCCCTCAGGTTCACCTTAGCCCGGGCAATCCTTTTAGAGGACAAGAAATTAATGGGGCGGACAGCGGGTTCGCGGCCCCAGAAGGGCTAGGAGTATTGTATTGTACCCCTCAGTGGAAGGGCTCACGGAATCGGAGAACTCACAGCCTACAATCGAGATGTGTCCCTTTAAAAAACCATTTGAAAGAACCAGATTTGGCGGCTATGCAGGAGCGGGTGAGAACCTTGCTGGCTGAACAGCCCGGTCACGTACCGGAACTTATGCGTTTGTGGATACAAAATACAGGCGCAGATTGGCGGGACGTCTGCCACATGGGAGAGGCTGTATTGCCAGCGCGGGTGTGGGACCAGGCCAAAGTACACGCACGCTGGCCGAATGTAGCACCAACCCCGGCCCAGACCCTCGACGATTGGGGGGCCCTGGTCGACCTGTTGTTGGCCGGGGTACACATCGCACTAAGGCTAACCGACCAATTAGATGAAGCGGCCGAGCAGTGGGACATGGGCGACGATAAGAAGGCCGATGTAAAGGACGACATGTTGCAAATGATTGCCCAGGAATCCATAAGGGCCCCCTCCCCAAAATTTGGAACCCACAAGGGCCCCCTCCCCAAAACTGGAACATACAAGGGCCCCCTCCACAGCCGCAGAATTGGGCCGTGCAAAAGGACCCCCCACCCCCCCCAAGACCTGAGCTCAGTCCCGGGGCTCTAGGCAACACCCCAACACCCCCGCCCTGCCTTCCCTTTTTTTCACCTCAACCCACCCCAGTCCAACCCGTCCCAAAAAAAAAAAAATCCTTTTCCTTGAATGAGAGACGTAACATGAATGAGCAAAGACTGTTTGGGAGTGGCTGGAGAAAGGCATGATTTGAGTCGATCTGAGTTTCGCGCGAAGAATGGGAGACTCACTCGTATATGAATGAGGAATGAATGTATATTGGGATGTTAATTGACGTGTGTATCTGGCCAATGCATTTGTCTGTCATCTGTTTGGGAGTTGTTTGGGAAGCGAATTGATATAAATCGGGTCAGGAAAGCACTCGGAGTGCCCTTGTCGATCTACTGTTGATATGAAGCGGTTTCTTGGAGATGGTTGCAGGATGGGCTGTTTTTTTTCTTTCGAGCGTTCATGTCAGACGAGCCATGTCGGAATAGTGGCCGGCTGCGACATATATGCCAGGCAATGTCACAGGACGAATACGTTATTTAAGATGGATTTATAAGATGGATAGATGGATGAATTTATTTAAGATGGCTAAAATAAACGATTTCAAGACAGAGTAATTAATTTCCGGAGCCAAGTTCCAACAGGAAGTCTTGTTCATACAGTAAGGTACAGTGCGGAGTGGCGGCTGGAAGATGCATCGATGCATTTGTGTTGACCAATTCGAAGTTTGACCTTTTAAAGTTTAGTTGACCTTTGTTCGAGATATGCAAGGGAAAGGTCAGAGGTAATTCACTAACCTTGGAAGAACGACAGGCAGTCAGTCTACGAGGTGTTGCTTTAACGACAGGATATAGAACCTAAATCTGGAAGGAAAGGACATTATATTGTTGGTTAAACTGAAGTCATGTACATAATTAGTGGACAGAGAATATCGAGTTTTTTGTTGTTGTGGAAGCGTCAGGTACAGTACGCTTGGAATTTAATTTAACCGGGTCGAGTACAGTGACGTGTTCGATCGAGCTGTGGGGATTTGAGATGGATTTGAGTCACGTTAAATGGAGGACATTTGGGAGGATGAAGAGATGCAAGTAACGTGGATTAAATTGTGGTATCACGAGTTGGGTGCCAGAGATATTGTGGTTATTATAACTCACTGATTATAGGGGGCGCCGGGCGCACCGAGTACAGATCGGGTTGCATGATGGAGCACGCATGCATGGATTTTGGCTTTGCGAGGCTCCGGATAGAAATTGGCATTTCGATGCTGTGGATTATATTGTGCCTGCCCGGAAAGGTGATGTCCTGTGCTGGGGCTGGCGACATGCCTCTGTTATTTGTCTGTCTGTCGGTCTGATTGTAAGTCTTTGGTACTGGGAGATGCTGTTGTCTACTCTGAATGACAGGTGGTGGTATCCAGGGCGCTGAGGAGTTTGTTCACGTTGTAAAGTTTGTTTATTTAGTTTGTTTATTGTAGAGAAGAGTGCTTTTGGGATTCCGGAGCCAGAGTGGATAATTTGAGGGTAGTAGGTGGAGTAGAGGACATCTTTGCAGTGCTGTAGGTTGTCCTTGTAGGCTTGGGGGTGAACTAATTTGGGTTTAATAGGCACAAGCTGGTCTAAACAGGGTGAGGAGGATGGTGTGATTGATGATGTCAAAGGAGGCGTTGAGGTGAGGAGGATGAAAATGTTGAGGTTGCCGGCATCAGAGGAGAGAAAAGGTCGCTGGTGATTTTGAGGAGAGCAGTTTCAGTACTGTGGCTGGAGCAGAATCCGGATTGGGATGTTTCATACAGGTTATTGGCAGAGTGGTGATGTTTGAGTTGAGTGGCCACAGCACGTTCCAAAACTTTTGACAGAAAGGGTAGATTGGAGATGAGTCTGAAGTTATTTAGGGTGTCAGGGTTTAGTCCAGGGTTTTTTCCAGAATGGGGGTGAAGTTTCACGAGTTTTTGGGGAAATCGGTATGTGAAGCTGGATTAAGTTGGAACTGCTTGATGAGCCATGGAGATGGATTGGGTTTTGCTGTTGGTTGTCTGGGAGTTCGGTTGTTGCATTGCCAAAGGTTTCTGTGTGGTGGACACACTCGTTGGCTGTTGTTTTGTGTGACGTGGATGGAGATGTATGTGGCTGCGTGTGGCTGCCTGGAGTCGGGAAGACGGCTACAGTGGTTGATATTGGTTGTGGATCGTCCGGGGTGCTTCGATTTGCATAGGGGGTGAAGATTGGGATATTACATTATTTTAAGTAAGTATTGGTATGAGTAATTACATAAGTAATTATGAGTTATTATGAGTATTAGTTATGAGTAAGTGATTATTTTAGTAAAGTTACATGTTTCGCTGTGTTGTGGATCTGCGGACAAGCTAGTTTGATGGGTACCCTGGGGTCTTCGGCGTGTCTATGTGTTTGGCTATCTGTTACACCGGACTCTTGAATGGGTTTTCATGAGACGAATTTCAGACATAACAGTGAGAATCTATTTTGAGCGAATCACAGTGGGTGAGGAAAACATTGTGTGTGACCAGACACCAGAACTGACCAGAATTGAAATTGGAAGTAAACCAGGTTATTTCTATTATTTGTTTATTCGTGAAAATAAATAAATAATAGGGGGAGGTTAATGGAGGTTAATGGTGGTTTGTTTGTGTTAATGGAGGTTAATGGTGGTTTGTTTGTGTTAATTCTAGTTGAAAATCTCGCTGAAGTAATTTTCGTTTATTTTTATTTTTTGATTCGATTTGAGAGTTGAGATGATTGATTTTTTATTAATTTTATAATTTTATTTTTATTGATGTTGGAAACAGGTAATGGGATGCTGAGAGAAGGATTGAATTTATTTTGAATTGGACTGGATTAAATGGGATTGAATTTAAAAATTGAATATTGGATAAAATTGGATCCACTTGAAAAAAGTGGATTAGGAAATTGGAGAAAAGGTGTTCTATGAAACTATGAATTGAATGAATTGAATCTATGAATTGGAGACCTGTAGACCAGGCGCTCCCAGGAGACTTGTGGACCAGGTGTTCCACCAGAGGAAAAAGACCAGGTGTTCGTAAAACACTTCACCCGCAAGAACGCCTTGGAACCAAGGTGGAAGGGACCAGTCCAGGTGTTGCTGACTACACCAACGGCAGTCTTTTGCGAGGGCAAGACTTCGTGGATCCACGCCACGCACTGTAAGTTGGCCATACAAGCACCAGACACTACACCACAGCAACCACAGTAAGGATGGGCCTAATCATAGGTACAATACTATTGATAGCGACAGCAGCTAGGGGAAACTCCGATTCCAATAGATGCGAAAACAAAACCCGACACCTCACCGTAACATGGGGACAAAGAGTATCACTACCATGTTTCAAACAGAAAGCCCTGCACACAAATTGGGTGAACATAAATTGGCTAGCACTGTCGGCAGGGCCTGGACGCGTTGGCATGGTACTACAAAAGCAACGAGAGTTCCGGGAAGATGGGCAAGCTAGCATTAAGACCTTGGCCCAACCAGGATACCAATGGGGAACCCCTGATTTTAAGCTACAAACACGCACACGCCTAGGGAAAGACATGACCATGCAGGTCCGGTGCAGCGTCTGGACCCCTGGCGCGGCCGGTGGCGAAAGGAACTACATACCATGCATCGAATACATACTCACGCCACAACCCCAGAATAAGGCCCCAAAGAAGGGTGAAAACACATATTGGAAAGTGGCCAGGGAGGTGGCAACAATTCAAAATAGGACACACTGCTGGTCGTGCATGCGCTTTCCCCAAGCAGGCACCACAGGAATACACATGATAGTGCTACCTCTGTCCCTCAATGACCTCTGCTCACAACCTATCGATTCCCCATGTTTAGTCACCACGCTGGAAAGAGAAGGGGTTGACAACGGCAAGAGTTGCAATCGACAATTTAATTATCGCCCGTCAATGATTGCCCATGTGGCCGAGAGGCCTGCCCCCGTCTGGGTCAAACCACAGAAAGGGAAGGTCTGCCTCCAGGGTTCCGGCCACTTGCGTATGGGAGAATCAGAATGCGCCTACACTCTCCCCGGGAAGCTGGGACAAGGGAGCTCGGGGATTACATTACGAATAGTACTGCAAGATAAACACAACCACAACATAACGGCTATAACATTCTCTAGGGGGGTTAGTAGGATTAATGGGGTGGTAAAGGGACTCCAGTGCTTATCCACCCACCTGGTCCCACCCCATGGGACAATGTTTATATGCGGCGACAAGGCTTACCCCTATTTACCAAATAATTGGGGGGGCACATGTTATCTGGGTTCAGTCCTTCCTGACGTTGAGATACTGGATGAGCTAGACCCAAAGTCCTTGGACAGGCGTTATAAGAGGTCAGTCATGAACGAAGATGGAACCACTAAACTACACGGGAGTCTATGGGAAAAGGTGTTTGGTTTCTTCTTCCCAGGAGCGGGCACAGTCATGGATAGTTTCCGAATAGACAAATTGGCGTTGACCCTAGAAAAGGTGGCAAACGACACCGCTACGGCTCATGACATACTATTGGACACGGTAATTCACATGCGTACAATGGTGATGCAGAATCGGGTGGCTTTGGACATGCTCCTGGCAGAGAAAGGAGGGGTATGCGGAATTATAGAGGGAAAATGTTGCACTTACATACCCGATCCATCTGAAGGAGTGTCAGCCGCAATAGTGAGACTAAGGGAAACTAGCCACGCCCTGACGATCGATCGGATCGCGCGTGAAAATTCTTATACATTTAGCTGGCTCACTGACTGGTTCCAGGGATGGACGGGCACCATAGTGAAGTGGTTATTGACCGCACTGGCTGTGATAATCGGGGTAGTAATTTGGGGGGCACTAATGAAATCTCTAGTCCTCCTCTGTATGAGAAAGTATTTTACAGGATGGAAAGTGAAAAAGCCGCCGACAACGACTATGGCTCTGACCACAGAGGCCGTCGACCTGAACGGGTCCTTCAACAAGGCAGTTGCGACCGGCGCTCCAGAAAATTGCATTGAATTTTGTAATGACTGTGATACTTGTGCGGATCCCATGTGGGAACTGGCTGCTGCCTGTAACGGTGTATGTGATGACTGTGATACTTGTGCTATAAACCCCTTGCGTGTACTGGCTAACGCTGCTTATGTATTACAAGCTGACAGCTGCACGCCCCCTTCCGACCCAACTATGGATCTGATTGCGACACTGGGTCTGGCGGTCGAGGGACCCGACGTGGATATCCTAGACCCGCAAGCCGACCAGGCGCCCATGGGAGACTTTGACATAAAGGAAGTTCCTCTCTTTGCTTCATATGTATTAAGTTCAAATGCTTCAAGTGAATCGGATTTTTACGCTCTGTACCCGGACCAGGAAATTGAGACACAAGATACTGACAATACTATGTATTCCCCAGAACAGCAGCACGTGAGGGACCTCATGGGCATGATCGTTGATTAACTTCGAAGATCTGCAAGGACTGAGTCTGCAAAGGGTGGGGGGAGCAAGTTCCGCAGGGGAGGTGACGGGCCCTCTGGCGGAGCAGAACCTCATCTGGACCAGACGCCTTCGTTGTGGATCCGAAACGTTAATGGACTTTCATGTTCTGAGCCCTCAGGTTCCAAGCACGCACCGCACGACACGCTCGCCAAATCGCCAGGCGAAGCGCTTTGGGCGCACGATATGCCCTTGGGAGATACCCGCATTACAATTATTTTTTCAATACCCGCATTACACAATTATTTTTCAATAAAGCCCGATGTGGCACGTTGTCTCTTAAGATACTTTGTCTCGACGAGACAAGAGGAAGGAATGTCAAGTCGTAGATTCTTTATTGACAATTCTCTGTTATGACAGCCGACTGCATGTCCCAACGTGAGGTAAACCCCGCCGGGAACGCGAATAGAGCGGCGTGCAGGGAGTGTTGAGATTCGTGCGGAGGCACGAGGGTGCGCGCCAAGACGGGGGGGGGGGGGGCGGCGTGGCGTCATCGCGTTAAGATGGTTGTGCCAGGTCGATCGGCGATCTCTGAATTTAAATCGGATTTTTGTCATGTGTGTTGTGAAATTAAACGTCTATCCGAGAATCCTGGCAATGTTCGTTTTATTAAAATGTGGTACAAACCTGCGTTTCCGCCGTGCGGCTCCGTGGAAGTTAGAGTAGAGTTATTGTGTTTTTAGGCAAGAGCCGAGCGAGCCGCGAGTCACGGGTGTGCTGTATGAGGTTGCTCGGAGGATGTGTGCCCAAATGCATTGTGGGTCATTGCGACTTTGCTGAATATCGGACGCTGGATGTCGGACGTTCATGCGCGCGTGGAATGTGTAGTTTCAAGCGGAGTGCTCGAATTGCAGATATAAACTTGAAAAACATTAATTATATAATCATAGCGGCGCCTGAATTTTAATAAACATGCTTCAGTTTGTGTTTAAAATGAGGTCATGCTGGACAATTGTATACGTGTGCTTTTTTCGAGGCTGGTCGTAAAACCACGCCCACATGCGCTTGTTTTTGCGTAATGCTAGTAGAATGACATGAACCTATCGTTAACCATATATATTTTGTTTTAATCACAGCAACGCATGACTCTGTATAAACATGCTTTGAATTACTCATGTACACAAACCCATAAAATATATGGGTTTGTTTGGCTAAGCATACACTCTCCTCTTTGTGAGTTACATTTCTGTTTTCTCGGAGCCCAGAGAAACATTTGGTCCGAATGATAAGGAAGGGCTGACTCCCCCGAATGATAACGGTGGGAGGGACTCTCGCCAGTCGCTTTGTTCTCTCGGAGATTTTCTGATAATCGTATTCGTATATAAGTGAATGAGAATCAATGCGTTTTCAGGAAGGCTTGACTTGGCATGTTCTTGCTGTAGCTTGCTGTAGACGTCTGTCTCCTCCGGATCTGTATAAGTTGGCTTTAATAAAAAACTGCGTCATTTTCAGGCTATTTGTGGACTTCTTCACCAAACGAAGAGCTGACTCTTCACAAAATGGTACCAGGAGTGGGGTGTCAACAGACGCGGAGGACGGGAAGCGGAACCCGGGCGACGGAAGGAAGGCTGCTCGAGGCCGGGACGCTGGCACTCTAATTTGATTAAGGTGAGCAATTGTCTTATACCAGAGGGCTATCTTTCCAAATTTGTACCTTGCTTCTTCGAACGGGTTCAGTCCGCTTCCCTGTCATCCGCGCTGTCTGCACTCGAACAGAAATTGTAAGTAAAGGCTCATTTAGGCCTCAGAATGACGTGGTTTTGTTAAAGCCAGGATAAACAAGTAAGGACTTAACAGTAAGCTTAAAGTTACAGTTAGCACCAGGAGGGGAAAGTGAGGTCGGACAGCCGTAAAGGTTGAGCCAGGCCGAGAACTTTCCAGGAAGGATCAGCCCAGAGCAATAAGATGGGAAGCAAGCTAAGGAAAGAAGGGGAACCCCTTAAGGGAACCCGGCATCTTTCATGTTTAAGAGGCATCATTTTGCCGCGGTAAGACCATTAAAGGACTGGGCTGTGTTAACTAAAGATTTAAGTAGTCCCTGGCCAGAGGAGGGATCGTTTGCACTTGACAAGTTGGAAGTGTTGTACGGAGCTTTGGATAAGCTACAAAGGGAAAAGAAACACTTCCCACCCGATTACTGGAAAGTGTATGGCTGGTGGGAAAAGGAAGGAATGAAGCGACTGGCAGCCTCAAGACAGGCTAGCTTGGCAGGGGAAGTACTGAAGCTTCAGGGCCAAAAGAAACAAGCTGACAGGGTTCAGCAGGACAAAACAAGTAAGTAAGCAGTTAAACAAGTAAATCAGCGAGTGATGCCGCTGGACCAAATGCCAGACCAAGACCCCCCACCCCCCCAAGCCCTGAGCCCTGTCCCCGGGCTACAGGCGCCACCTCTCCCACCCCCGCCCCTGTTCCCCCAGGGGTTAGACCCCCATAAAACTAGACCAGCCGCCCCTCAGGTTCACCTTAGCCCGGGCAATCCTTTTAGAGGACAAGAAATTAATGGGGCGGACAGCGGGTTCGCGGCCCCAGAAGGGCTAGGAGTATTGTATTGTACCCCTCAGTGGAAGGGCTCACGGAATCGGAGAACTCACAGCCTACAATCGAGATGTGTCCCTTTAAAAAACCATTTGAAAGAACCAGATTTGGCGGCTATGCAGGAGCGGGTGAGAACCTTGCTGGCTGAACAGCCCGGTCACGTACCGGAACTTATGCGTTTGTGGATACAAAATACAGGCGCAGATTGGCGGGACGTCTGCCACATGGGAGAGGCTGTATTGCCAGCGCGGGTGTGGGACCAGGCCAAAGTACACGCACGCTGGCCGAATGTAGCACCAACCCCGGCCCAGACCCTCGACGATTGGGGGGCCCTGGTCGACCTGTTGTTGGCCGGGGTACACATCGCACTAAGGCTAACCGACCAATTAGATGAAGCGGCCGAGCAGTGGGACATGGGCGACGATAAGAAGGCCGATGTAAAGGACGACATGTTGCAAATGATTGCCCAGGAATCCATAAGGGCCCCCTCCCCAAAATTTGGAACCCACAAGGGCCCCCTCCCCAAAACTGGAACATACAAGGGCCCCCTCCACAGCCGCAGAATTGGGCCGTGCAAAAGGACCCCCCACCCCCCCCAAGACCTGAGCTCAGTCCCGGGGCTCTAGGCAACACCCCAACACCCCCGCCCTGCCTTCCCTTTTTTTCACCTCAACCCACCCCAGTCCAACCCGTCCCAAAAAAAAAAAAATCCTTTTCCTTGAATGAGAGACGTAACATGAATGAGCAAAGACTGTTTGGGAGTGGCTGGAGAAAGGCATGATTTGAGTCGATCTGAGTTTCGCGCGAAGAATGGGAGACTCACTCGTATATGAATGAGGAATGAATGTATATTGGGATGTTAATTGACGTGTGTATCTGGCCAATGCATTTGTCTGTCATCTGTTTGGGAGTTGTTTGGGAAGCGAATTGATATAAATCGGGTCAGGAAAGCACTCGGAGTGCCCTTGTCGATCTACTGTTGATATGAAGCGGTTTCTTGGAGATGGTTGCAGGATGGGCTGTTTTTTTTCTTTCGAGCGTTCATGTCAGACGAGCCATGTCGGAATAGTGGCCGGCTGCGACATATATGCCAGGCAATGTCACAGGACGAATACGTTATTTAAGATGGATTTATAAGATGGATAGATGGATGAATTTATTTAAGATGGCTAAAATAAACGATTTCAAGACAGAGTAATTAATTTCCGGAGCCAAGTTCCAACAGGAAGTCTTGTTCATACAGTAAGGTACAGTGCGGAGTGGCGGCTGGAAGATGCATCGATGCATTTGTGTTGACCAATTCGAAGTTTGACCTTTTAAAGTTTAGTTGACCTTTGTTCGAGATATGCAAGGGAAAGGTCAGAGGTAATTCACTAACCTTGGAAGAACGACAGGCAGTCAGTCTACGAGGTGTTGCTTTAACGACAGGATATAGAACCTAAATCTGGAAGGAAAGGACATTATATTGTTGGTTAAACTGAAGTCATGTACATAATTAGTGGACAGAGAATATCGAGTTTTTTGTTGTTGTGGAAGCGTCAGGTACAGTACGCTTGGAATTTAATTTAACCGGGTCGAGTACAGTGACGTGTTCGATCGAGCTGTGGGGATTTGAGATGGATTTGAGTCACGTTAAATGGAGGACATTTGGGAGGATGAAGAGATGCAAGTAACGTGGATTAAATTGTGGTATCACGAGTTGGGTGCCAGAGATATTGTGGTTATTATAACTCACTGATTATAGGGGGCGCCGGGCGCACCGAGTACAGATCGGGTTGCATGATGGAGCACGCATGCATGGATTTTGGCTTTGCGAGGCTCCGGATAGAAATTGGCATTTCGATGCTGTGGATTATATTGTGCCTGCCCGGAAAGGTGATGTCCTGTGCTGGGGCTGGCGACATGCCTCTGTTATTTGTCTGTCTGTCGGTCTGATTGTAAGTCTTTGGTACTGGGAGATGCTGTTGTCTACTCTGAATGACAGGTGGTGGTATCCAGGGCGCTGAGGAGTTTGTTCACGTTGTAAAGTTTGTTTATTTAGTTTGTTTATTGTAGAGAAGAGTGCTTTTGGGATTCCGGAGCCAGAGTGGATAATTTGAGGGTAGTAGGTGGAGTAGAGGACATCTTTGCAGTGCTGTAGGTTGTCCTTGTAGGCTTGGGGGTGAACTAATTTGGGTTTAATAGGCACAAGCTGGTCTAAACAGGGTGAGGAGGATGGTGTGATTGATGATGTCAAAGGAGGCGTTGAGGTGAGGAGGATGAAAATGTTGAGGTTGCCGGCATCAGAGGAGAGAAAAGGTCGCTGGTGATTTTGAGGAGAGCAGTTTCAGTACTGTGGCTGGAGCAGAATCCGGATTGGGATGTTTCATACAGGTTATTGGCAGAGTGGTGATGTTTGAGTTGAGTGGCCACAGCACGTTCCAAAACTTTTGACAGAAAGGGTAGATTGGAGATGAGTCTGAAGTTATTTAGGGTGTCAGGGTTTAGTCCAGGGTTTTTTCCAGAATGGGGGTGAAGTTTCACGAGTTTTTGGGGAAATCGGTATGTGAAGCTGGATTAAGTTGGAACTGCTTGATGAGCCATGGAGATGGATTGGGTTTTGCTGTTGGTTGTCTGGGAGTTCGGTTGTTGCATTGCCAAAGGTTTCTGTGTGGTGGACACACTCGTTGGCTGTTGTTTTGTGTGACGTGGATGGAGATGTATGTGGCTGCGTGTGGCTGCCTGGAGTCGGGAAGACGGCTACAGTGGTTGATATTGGTTGTGGATCGTCCGGGGTGCTTCGATTTGCATAGGGGGTGAAGATTGGGATATTACATTATTTTAAGTAAGTATTGGTATGAGTAATTACATAAGTAATTATGAGTTATTATGAGTATTAGTTATGAGTAAGTGATTATTTTAGTAAAGTTACATGTTTCGCTGTGTTGTGGATCTGCGGACAAGCTAGTTTGATGGGTACCCTGGGGTCTTCGGCGTGTCTATGTGTTTGGCTATCTGTTACACCGGACTCTTGAATGGGTTTTCATGAGACGAATTTCAGACATAACAGTGAGAATCTATTTTGAGCGAATCACAGTGGGTGAGGAAAACATTGTGTGTGACCAGACACCAGAACTGACCAGAATTGAAATTGGAAGTAAACCAGGTTATTTCTATTATTTGTTTATTCGTGAAAATAAATAAATAATAGGGGGAGGTTAATGGAGGTTAATGGTGGTTTGTTTGTGTTAATGGAGGTTAATGGTGGTTTGTTTGTGTTAATTCTAGTTGAAAATCTCGCTGAAGTAATTTTCGTTTATTTTTATTTTTTGATTCGATTTGAGAGTTGAGATGATTGATTTTTTATTAATTTTATAATTTTATTTTTATTGATGTTGGAAACAGGTAATGGGATGCTGAGAGAAGGATTGAATTTATTTTGAATTGGACTGGATTAAATGGGATTGAATTTAAAAATTGAATATTGGATAAAATTGGATCCACTTGAAAAAAGTGGATTAGGAAATTGGAGAAAAGGTGTTCTATGAAACTATGAATTGAATGAATTGAATCTATGAATTGGAGACCTGTAGACCAGGCGCTCCCAGGAGACTTGTGGACCAGGTGTTCCACCAGAGGAAAAAGACCAGGTGTTCGTAAAACACTTCACCCGCAAGAACGCCTTGGAACCAAGGTGGAAGGGACCAGTCCAGGTGTTGCTGACTACACCAACGGCAGTCTTTTGCGAGGGCAAGACTTCGTGGATCCACGCCACGCACTGTAAGTTGGCCATACAAGCACCAGACACTACACCACAGCAACCACAGTAAGGATGGGCCTAATCATAGGTACAATACTATTGATAGCGACAGCAGCTAGGGGAAACTCCGATTCCAATAGATGCGAAAACAAAACCCGACACCTCACCGTAACATGGGGACAAAGAGTATCACTACCATGTTTCAAACAGAAAGCCCTGCACACAAATTGGGTGAACATAAATTGGCTAGCACTGTCGGCAGGGCCTGGACGCGTTGGCATGGTACTACAAAAGCAACGAGAGTTCCGGGAAGATGGGCAAGCTAGCATTAAGACCTTGGCCCAACCAGGATACCAATGGGGAACCCCTGATTTTAAGCTACAAACACGCACACGCCTAGGGAAAGACATGACCATGCAGGTCCGGTGCAGCGTCTGGACCCCTGGCGCGGCCGGTGGCGAAAGGAACTACATACCATGCATCGAATACATACTCACGCCACAACCCCAGAATAAGGCCCCAAAGAAGGGTGAAAACACATATTGGAAAGTGGCCAGGGAGGTGGCAACAATTCAAAATAGGACACACTGCTGGTCGTGCATGCGCTTTCCCCAAGCAGGCACCACAGGAATACACATGATAGTGCTACCTCTGTCCCTCAATGACCTCTGCTCACAACCTATCGATTCCCCATGTTTAGTCACCACGCTGGAAAGAGAAGGGGTTGACAACGGCAAGAGTTGCAATCGACAATTTAATTATCGCCCGTCAATGATTGCCCATGTGGCCGAGAGGCCTGCCCCCGTCTGGGTCAAACCACAGAAAGGGAAGGTCTGCCTCCAGGGTTCCGGCCACTTGCGTATGGGAGAATCAGAATGCGCCTACACTCTCCCCGGGAAGCTGGGACAAGGGAGCTCGGGGATTACATTACGAATAGTACTGCAAGATAAACACAACCACAACATAACGGCTATAACATTCTCTAGGGGGGTTAGTAGGATTAATGGGGTGGTAAAGGGACTCCAGTGCTTATCCACCCACCTGGTCCCACCCCATGGGACAATGTTTATATGCGGCGACAAGGCTTACCCCTATTTACCAAATAATTGGGGGGGCACATGTTATCTGGGTTCAGTCCTTCCTGACGTTGAGATACTGGATGAGCTAGACCCAAAGTCCTTGGACAGGCGTTATAAGAGGTCAGTCATGAACGAAGATGGAACCACTAAACTACACGGGAGTCTATGGGAAAAGGTGTTTGGTTTCTTCTTCCCAGGAGCGGGCACAGTCATGGATAGTTTCCGAATAGACAAATTGGCGTTGACCCTAGAAAAGGTGGCAAACGACACCGCTACGGCTCATGACATACTATTGGACACGGTAATTCACATGCGTACAATGGTGATGCAGAATCGGGTGGCTTTGGACATGCTCCTGGCAGAGAAAGGAGGGGTATGCGGAATTATAGAGGGAAAATGTTGCACTTACATACCCGATCCATCTGAAGGAGTGTCAGCCGCAATAGTGAGACTAAGGGAAACTAGCCACGCCCTGACGATCGATCGGATCGCGCGTGAAAATTCTTATACATTTAGCTGGCTCACTGACTGGTTCCAGGGATGGACGGGCACCATAGTGAAGTGGTTATTGACCGCACTGGCTGTGATAATCGGGGTAGTAATTTGGGGGGCACTAATGAAATCTCTAGTCCTCCTCTGTATGAGAAAGTATTTTACAGGATGGAAAGTGAAAAAGCCGCCGACAACGACTATGGCTCTGACCACAGAGGCCGTCGACCTGAACGGGTCCTTCAACAAGGCAGTTGCGACCGGCGCTCCAGAAAATTGCATTGAATTTTGTAATGACTGTGATACTTGTGCGGATCCCATGTGGGAACTGGCTGCTGCCTGTAACGGTGTATGTGATGACTGTGATACTTGTGCTATAAACCCCTTGCGTGTACTGGCTAACGCTGCTTATGTATTACAAGCTGACAGCTGCACGCCCCCTTCCGACCCAACTATGGATCTGATTGCGACACTGGGTCTGGCGGTCGAGGGACCCGACGTGGATATCCTAGACCCGCAAGCCGACCAGGCGCCCATGGGAGACTTTGACATAAAGGAAGTTCCTCTCTTTGCTTCATATGTATTAAGTTCAAATGCTTCAAGTGAATCGGATTTTTACGCTCTGTACCCGGACCAGGAAATTGAGACACAAGATACTGACAATACTATGTATTCCCCAGAACAGCAGCACGTGAGGGACCTCATGGGCATGATCGTTGATTAACTTCGAAGATCTGCAAGGACTGAGTCTGCAAAGGGTGGGGGGAGCAAGTTCCGCAGGGGAGGTGACGGGCCCTCTGGCGGAGCAGAACCTCATCTGGACCAGACGCCTTCGTTGTGGATCCGAAACGTTAATGGACTTTCATGTTCTGAGCCCTCAGGTTCCAAGCACGCACCGCACGACACGCTCGCCAAATCGCCAGGCGAAGCGCTTTGGGCGCACGATATGCCCTTGGGAGATACCCGCATTACAATTATTTTTTCAATACCCGCATTACACAATTATTTTTCAATAAAGCCCGATGTGGCACGTTGTCTCTTAAGATACTTTGTCTCGACGAGACAAGAGGAAGGAATGTCAAGTCGTAGATTCTTTATTGACAATTCTCTGTTATGACAGCCGACTGCATGTCCCAACGTGAGGTAAACCCCGCCGGGAACGCGAATAGAGCGGCGTGCAGGGAGTGTTGAGATTCGTGCGGAGGCACGAGGGTGCGCGCCAAGACGGGGGGGGCGGCGTGGCGTCATCGCGTTAAGATGGTTGTGCCAGGTCGATCGGCGATCTCTGAATTTAAATCGGATTTTTGTCATGTGTGTTGTGAAATTAAACGTCTATCCGAGAATCCTGGCAATGTTCGTTTTATTAAAATGTGGTACAAACCTGCGTTTCCGCCGTGCGGCTCCGTGGAAGTTAGAGTAGAGTTATTGTGTTTTTAGGCAAGAGCCGAGCGAGCCGCGAGTCACGGGTGTGCTGTATGAGGTTGCTCGGAGGATGTGTGCCCAAATGCATTGTGGGTCATTGCGACTTTGCTGAATATCGGACGCTGGATGTCGGACGTTCATGCGCGCGTGGAATGTGTAGTTTCAAGCGGAGTGCTCGAATTGCAGATATAAACTTGAAAAACATTAATTATATAATCATAGCGGCGCCTGAATTTTAATAAACATGCTTCAGTTTGTGTTTAAAATGAGGTCATGCTGGACAATTGTATACGTGTGCTTTTTTCGAGGCTGGTCGTAAAACCACGCCCACATGCGCTTGTTTTTGCGTAATGCTAGTAGAATGACATGAACCTATCGTTAACCATATATATTTTGTTTTAATCACAGCAACGCATGACTCTGTATAAACATGCTTTGAATTACTCATGTACACAAACCCATAAAATATATGGGTTTGTTTGGCTAAGCATACACTCTCCTCTTTGTGAGTTACATTTCTGTTTTCTCGGAGCCCAGAGAAACATTTGGTCCGAATGATAAGGAAGGGCTGACTCCCCCGAATGATAACGGTGGGAGGGACTCTCGCCAGTCGCTTTGTTCTCTCGGAGATTTTCTGATAATCGTATTCGTATATAAGTGAATGAGAATCAATGCGTTTTCAGGAAGGCTTGACTTGGCATGTTCTTGCTGTAGCTTGCTGTAGACGTCTGTCTCCTCCGGATCTGTATAAGTTGGCTTTAATAAAAAACTGCGTCATTTTCAGGCTATTTGTGGACTTCTTCACCAAACGAAGAGCTGACTCTTCACAAAATGGTACCAGGAGTGGGGTGTCAACAGACGCGGAGGACGGGAAGCGGAACCCGGGCGACGGAAGGAAGGCTGCTCGAGGCCGGGACGCTGGCACTCTAATTTGATTAAGGTGAGCAATTGTCTTATACCAGAGGGCTATCTTTCCAAATTTGTACCTTGCTTCTTCGAACGGGTTCAGTCCGCTTCCCTGTCATCCGCGCTGTCTGCACTCGAACAGAAATTGTAAGTAAAGGCTCATTTAGGCCTCAGAATGACGTGGTTTTGTTAAAGCCAGGATAAACAAGTAAGGACTTAACAGTAAGCTTAAAGTTACAGTTAGCACCAGGAGGGGAAAGTGAGGTCGGACAGCTGTAAAGGTTGAGCCAGGCCGAGAACTTTCCAGGAAGGATCAGCCCAGAGCAATAAGATGGGAAGCAAGCTAAGGAAAGAAGGGGAACCCCTTAAGGGAACCCGGCATCTTTCATGTTTAAGAGGCATCATTTTGCCGCGGTAAGACCATTAAAGGACTGGGCTGTGTTAACTAAAGATTTAAGTAGTCCCTGGCCAGAGGAGGGATCGTTTGCACTTGACAAGTTGGAAGTGTTGTACGGAGCTTTGGATAAGCTACAAAGGGAAAAGAAACACTTCCCACCCGATTACTGGAAAGTGTATGGCTGGTGGGAAAAGGAAGGAATGAAGCGACTGGCAGCCTCAAGACAGGCTAGCTTGGCAGGGGAAGTACTGAAGCTTCAGGGCCAAAAGAAACAAGCTGACAGGGTTCAGCAGGACAAAACAAGTAAGTAAGCAGTTAAACAAGTAAATCAGCGAGTGATGCCGCTGGACCAAATGCCAGACCAAGACCCCCCACCCCCCCAAGCCCTGAGCCCTGTCCCCGGGCTACAGGCGCCACCTCTCCCACCCCCGCCCCTGTTCCCCCAGGGGTTAGACCCCCATAAAACTAGACCAGCCGCCCCTCAGGTTCACCTTAGCCCGGGCAATCCTTTTAGAGGACAAGAAATTAATGGGGCGGACAGCGGGTTCGCGGCCCCAGAAGGGCTAGGAGTATTGTATTGTACCCCTCAGTGGAAGGGCTCACGGAATCGGAGAACTCACAGCCTACAATCGAGATGTGTCCCTTTAAAAAACCATTTGAAAGAACCAGATTTGGCGGCTATGCAGGAGCGGGTGAGAACCTTGCTGGCTGAACAGCCCGGTCATGTACCGGAACTTATGCGTTTGTGGATACAAAATACAGGCGCAGATTGGCGGGACGTCTGCCACATGGGAGAGGCTGTATTGCCAGCGCGGGTGTGGGACCAGGCCAAAGTACACGCACGCTGGCCGAATGTAGCACCAACCCCGGCCCAGACCCTCGACGATTGGGGGGCCCTGGTCGACCTGTTGTTGGCCGGGGTACACATCGCACTAAGGCTAACCGACCAATTAGATGAAGCGGCCGAGCAGTGGGACATGGGCGACGATAAGAAGGCCGATGTAAAGGACGACATGTTGCAAATGATTGCCCAGGAATCCATAAGGGCCCCCTCCCCAAAATTTGGAACCCACAAGGGCCCCCTCCCCAAAACTGGAACATACAAGGGCCCCCTCCACAGCCGCAGAATTGGGCCGTGCAAAAGGACCCCCCACCCCCCCAAGACCTGAGCTCAGTCCCGGGGCTCTAGGCAACACCCCAACACCCCCGCCCTGCCTTCCCTTTTTTTCACCTCAACCCACCCCAGTCCAACCCGTCCCAAAAAAAAAAAAATCCTTTTCCTTGAATGAGAGACGTAACATGAATGAGCAAAGACTGTTTGGGAGTGGCTGGAGAAAGGCATGATTTGAGTCGATCTGAGTTTCGCGCGAAGAATGGGAGACTCACTCGTATATGAATGAGGAATGAATGTATATTGGGATGTTAATTGACGTGTGTATCTGGCCAATGCATTTGTCTGTCATCTGTTTGGGAGTTGTTTGGGAAGCGAATTGATATAAATCGGGTCAGGAAAGCACTCGGAGTGCCCTTGTCGATCTACTGTTGATATGAAGCGGTTTCTTGGAGATGGTTGCAGGATGGGCTGTTTTTTTTCTTTCGAGCGTTCATGTCAGACGAGCCATGTCGGAATAGTGGCCGGCTGCGACATATATGCCAGGCAATGTCACAGGACGAATACGTTATTTAAGATGGATTTATAAGATGGATAGATGGATGAATTTATTTAAGATGGCTAAAATAAACGATTTCAAGACAGAGTAATTAATTTCCGGAGCCAAGTTCCAACAGGAAGTCTTGTTCATACAGTAAGGTACAGTGCGGAGTGGCGGCTGGAAGATGCATCGATGCATTTGTGTTGACCAATTCGAAGTTTGACCTTTTAAAGTTTAGTTGACCTTTGTTCGAGATATGCAAGGGAAAGGTCAGAGGTAATTCACTAACCTTGGAAGAACGACAGGCAGTCAGTCTACGAGGTGTTGCTTTAACGACAGGATATAGAACCTAAATCTGGAAGGAAAGGACATTATATTGTTGGTTAAACTGAAGTCATGTACATAATTAGTGGACAGAGAATATCGAGTTTTTTGTTGTTGTGGAAGCGTCAGGTACAGTACGCTTGGAATTTAATTTAACCGGGTCGAGTACAGTGACGTGTTCGATCGAGCTGTGGGGATTTGAGATGGATTTGAGTCACGTTAAATGGAGGACATTTGGGAGGATGAAGAGATGCAAGTAACGTGGATTAAATTGTGGTATCACGAGTTGGGTGCCAGAGATATTGTGGTTATTATAACTCACTGATTATAGGGGGCGCCGGGCGCACCGAGTACAGATCGGGTTGCATGATGGAGCACGCATGCATGGATTTTGGCTTTGCGAGGCTCCGGATAGAAATTGGCATTTCGATGCTGTGGATTATATTGTGCCTGCCCGGAAAGGTGATGTCCTGTGCTGGGGCTGGCGACATGCCTCTGTTATTTGTCTGTCTGTCGGTCTGATTGTAAGTCTTTGGTACTGGGAGATGCTGTTGTCTACTCTGAATGACAGGTGGTGGTATCCAGGGCGCTGAGGAGTTTGTTCACGTTGTAAAGTTTGTTTATTTAGTTTGTTTATTGTAGAGAAGAGTGCTTTTGGGATTCCGGAGCCAGAGTGGATAATTTGAGGGTAGTAGGTGGAGTAGAGGACATCTTTGCAGTGCTGTAGGTTGTCCTTGTAGGCTTGGGGGTGAACTAATTTGGGTTTAATAGGCACAAGCTGGTCTAAACAGGGTGAGGAGGATGGTGTGATTGATGATGTCAAAGGAGGCGTTGAGGTGAGGAGGATGAAAATGTTGAGGTTGCCGGCATCAGAGGAGAGAAAAGGTCGCTGGTGATTTTGAGGAGAGCAGTTTCAGTACTGTGGCTGGAGCAGAATCCGGATTGGGATGTTTCATACAGGTTATTGGCAGAGTGGTGATGTTTGAGTTGAGTGGCCACAGCACGTTCCAAAACTTTTGACAGAAAGGGTAGATTGGAGATGAGTCTGAAGTTATTTAGGGTGTCAGGGTTTAGTCCAGGGTTTTTTCCAGAATGGGGGTGAAGTTTCACGAGTTTTTGGGGAAATCGGTATGTGAAGCTGGATTAAGTTGGAACTGCTTGATGAGCCATGGAGATGGATTGGGTTTTGCTGTTGGTTGTCTGGGAGTTCGGTTGTTGCATTGCCAAAGGTTTCTGTGTGGTGGACACACTCGTTGGCTGTTGTTTTGTGTGACGTGGATGGAGATGTATGTGGCTGCGTGTGGCTGCCTGGAGTCGGGAAGACGGCTACAGTGGTTGATATTGGTTGTGGATCGTCCGGGGTGCTTCGATTTGCATAGGGGGTGAAGATTGGGATATTACATTATTTTAAGTAAGTATTGGTATGAGTAATTACATAAGTAATTATGAGTTATTATGAGTATTAGTTATGAGTAAGTGATTATTTTAGTAAAGTTACATGTTTCGCTGTGTTGTAGATCTGCGGACAAGCTAGTTTGATGGGTACCCTGGGGTCTTCGGCGTGTCTATGTGTTTGGCTATCTGTTACACCGGACTCTTGAATGGGTTTTCATGAGACGAATTTCAGACATAACAGTGAGAATCTATTTTGAGCGAATCACAGTGGGTGAGGAAAACATTGTGTGTGACCAGACACCAGAACTGACCAGAATTGAAATTGGAAGTAAACCAGGTTATTTCTATTATTTGTTTATTCGTGAAAATAAATAAATAATAGGGGGAGGTTAATGGAGGTTAATGGTGGTTTGTTTGTGTTAATGGAGGTTAATGGTGGTTTGTTTGTGTTAATTCTAGTTGAAAATCTCGCTGAAGTAATTTTCGTTTATTTTTATTTTTTGATTCGATTTGAGAGTTGAGATGATTGATTTTTTATTAATTTTATAATTTTATTTTTATTGATGTTGGAAACAGGTAATGGGATGCTGAGAGAAGGATTGAATTTATTTTGAATTGGACTGGATTAAATGGGATTGAATTTAAAAATTGAATATTGGATAAAATTGGATCCACTTGAAAAAAGTGGATTAGGAAATTGGAGAAAAGGTGTTCTATGAAACTATGAATTGAATGAATTGAATCTATGAATTGGAGACCTGTAGACCAGGCGCTCCCAGGAGACTTGTGGACCAGGTGTTCCACCAGAGGAAAAAGACCAGGTGTTCGTAAAACACTTCACCCGCAAGAACGCCTTGGAACCAAGGTGGAAGGGACCAGTCCAGGTGTTGCTGACTACACCAACGGCAGTCTTTTGCGAGGGCAAGACTTCGTGGATCCACGCCACGCACTGTAAGTTGGCCATACAAGCACCAGACACTACACCACAGCAACCACAGTAAGGATGGGCCTAATCATAGGTACAATACTATTGATAGCGACAGCAGCTAGGGGAAACTCCGATTCCAATAGATGCGAAAACAAAACCCGACACCTCACCGTAACATGGGGACAAAGAGTATCACTACCATGTTTCAAACAGAAAGCCCTGCACACAAATTGGGTGAACATAAATTGGCTAGCACTGTCGGCAGGGCCTGGACGCGTTGGCATGGTACTACAAAAGCAACGAGAGTTCCGGGAAGATGGGCAAGCTAGCATTAAGACCTTGGCCCAACCAGGATACCAATGGGGAACCCCTGATTTTAAGCTACAAACACGCACACGCCTAGGGAAAGACATGACCATGCAGGTCCGGTGCAGCGTCTGGACCCCTGGCGCGGCCGGTGGCGAAAGGAACTACATACCATGCATCGAATACATACTCACGCCACAACCCCAGAATAAGGCCCCAAAGAAGGGTGAAAACACATATTGGAAAGTGGCCAGGGAGGTGGCAACAATTCAAAATAGGACACACTGCTGGTCGTGCATGCGCTTTCCCCAAGCAGGCACCACAGGAATACACATGATAGTGCTACCTCTGTCCCTCAATGACCTCTGCTCACAACCTATCGATTCCCCATGTTTAGTCACCACGCTGGAAAGAGAAGGGGTTGACAACGGCAAGAGTTGCAATCGACAATTTAATTATCGCCCGTCAATGATTGCCCATGTGGCCGAGAGGCCTGCCCCCGTCTGGGTCAAACCACAGAAAGGGAAGGTCTGCCTCCAGGGTTCCGGCCACTTGCGTATGGGAGAATCAGAATGCGCCTACACTCTCCCCGGGAAGCTGGGACAAGGGAGCTCGGGGATTACATTACGAATAGTACTGCAAGATAAACACAACCACAACATAACGGCTATAACATTCTCTAGGGGGGTTAGTAGGATTAATGGGGTGGTAAAGGGACTCCAGTGCTTATCCACCCACCTGGTCCCACCCCATGGGACAATGTTTATATGCGGCGACAAGGCTTACCCCTATTTACCAAATAATTGGGGGGGCACATGTTATCTGGGTTCAGTCCTTCCTGACGTTGAGATACTGGATGAGCTAGACCCAAAGTCCTTGGACAGGCGTTATAAGAGGTCAGTCATGAACGAAGATGGAACCACTAAACTACACGGGAGTCTATGGGAAAAGGTGTTTGGTTTCTTCTTCCCAGGAGCGGGCACAGTCATGGATAGTTTCCGAATAGACAAATTGGCGTTGACCCTAGAAAAGGTGGCAAACGACACCGCTACGGCTCATGACATACTATTGGACACGGTAATTCACATGCGTACAATGGTGATGCAGAATCGGGTGGCTTTGGACATGCTCCTGGCAGAGAAAGGAGGGGTATGCGGAATTATAGAGGGAAAATGTTGCACTTACATACCCGATCCATCTGAAGGAGTGTCAGCCGCAATAGTGAGACTAAGGGAAACTAGCCACGCCCTGACGATCGATCGGATCGCGCGTGAAAATTCTTATACATTTAGCTGGCTCACTGACTGGTTCCAGGGATGGACGGGCACCATAGTGAAGTGGTTATTGACCGCACTGGCTGTGATAATCGGGGTAGTAATTTGGGGGGCACTAATGAAATCTCTAGTCCTCCTCTGTATGAGAAAGTATTTTACAGGATGGAAAGTGAAAAAGCCGCCGACAACGACTATGGCTCTGACCACAGAGGCCGTCGACCTGAACGGGTCCTTCAACAAGGCAGTTGCGACCGGCGCTCCAGAAAATTGCATTGAATTTTGTAATGACTGTGATACTTGTGCGGATCCCATGTGGGAACTGGCTGCTGCCTGTAACGGTGTATGTGATGACTGTGATAATTGTGCTATAAACCCCTTGCGTGTACTGGCTAACGCTGCTTATGTATTACAAGCTGACAGCTGCACGCCCCCTTCCGACCCAACTATGGATCTGATTGCGACACTGGGTCTGGCGGTCGAGGGACCCGACGTGGATATCCTAGACCCGCAAGCCGACCAGGCGCCCATGGGAGACTTTGACATAAAGGAAGTTCCTCTCTTTGCTTCATATGTATTAAGTTCAAATGCTTCAAGTGAATCGGATTTTTACGCTCTGTACCCGGACCAGGAAATTGAGACACAAGATACTGACAATACTATGTATTCCCCAGAACAGCAGCACGTGAGGGACCTCATGGGCATGATCGTTGATTAACTTCGAAGATCTGCAAGGACTGAGTCTGCAAAGGGTGGGGGGAGCAAGTTCCGCAGGGGAGGTGACGGGCCCTCTGGCGGAGCAGAACCTCATCTGGACCAGACGCCTTCGTTGTGGATCCGAAACGTTAATGGACTTTCATGTTCTGAGCCCTCAGGTTCCAAGCACGCACCGCACGACACGCTCGCCAAATCGCCAGGCGAAGCGCTTTGGGCGCACGATATGCCCTTGGGAGATACCCGCATTACAATTATTTTTTCAATACCCGCATTACACAATTATTTTTCAATAAAGCCCGATGTGGCACGTTGTCTCTTAAGATACTTTGTCTCGACGAGACAAGAGGAAGGAATGTCAAGTCGTAGATTCTTTATTGACAATTCTCTGTTATGACAGCCGACTGCATGTCCCAACGTGAGGTAAACCCCGCCGGGAACGCGAATAGAGCGGCGTGCAGGGAGTGTTGAGATTCGTGCGGAGGCACGAGGGTGCGCGCCAAGACGGGGGGGGCGGCGTGGCGTCATCGCGTTAAGATGGTTGTGCCAGGTCGATCGGCGATCTCTGAATTTAAATCGGATTTTTGTCATGTGTGTTGTGAAATTAAACGTCTATCCGAGAATCCTGGCAATGTTCGTTTTATTAAAATGTGGTACAAACCTGCGTTTCCGCCGTGCGGCTCCGTGGAAGTTAGAGTAGAGTTATTGTGTTTTTAGGCAAGAGCCGAGCGAGCCGCGAGTCACGGGTGTGCTGTATGAGGTTGCTCGGAGGATGTGTGCCCAAATGCATTGTGGGTCATTGCGACTTTGCTGAATATCGGACGCTGGATGTCGGACGTTCATGCGCGCGTGGAATGTGTAGTTTCAAGCGGAGTGCTCGAATTGCAGATATAAACTTGAAAAACATTAATTATATAATCATAGCGGCGCCTGAATTTTAATAAACATGCTTCAGTTTGTGTTTAAAATGAGGTCATGCTGGACAATTGTATACGTGTGCTTTTTTCGAGGCTGGTCGTAAAACCACGCCCACATGCGCTTGTTTTTGCGTAATGCTAGTAGAATGACATGAACCTATCGTTAACCATATATATTTTGTTTTAATCACAGCAACGCATGACTCTGTATAAACATGCTTTGAATTACTCATGTACACAAACCCATAAAATATATGGGTTTGTTTGGCTAAGCATACACTCTCCTCTTTGTGAGTTACATTTCTGTTTTCTCGGAGCCCAGAGAAACATTTGGTCCGAATGATAAGGAAGGGCTGACTCCCCCGAATGATAACGGTGGGAGGGACTCTCGCCAGTCGCTTTGTTCTCTCGGAGATTTTCTGATAATCGTATTCGTATATAAGTGAATGAGAATCAATGCGTTTTCAGGAAGGCTTGACTTGGCATGTTCTTGCTGTAGCTTGCTGTAGACGTCTGTCTCCTCCGGATCTGTATAAGTTGGCTTTAATAAAAAACTGCGTCATTTTCAGGCTATTTGTGGACTTCTTCACCAAACGAAGAGCTGACTCTTCACAAAATGGTACCAGGAGTGGGGTGTCAACAGACGCGGAGGACGGGAAGCGGAACCCGGGCGACGGAAGGAAGGCTGCTCGAGGCCGGGACGCTGGCACTCTAATTTGATTAAGGTGAGCAATTGTCTTATACCAGAGGGCTATCTTTCCAAATTTGTACCTTGCTTCTTCGAACGGGTTCAGTCCGCTTCCCTGTCATCCGCGCTGTCTGCACTCGAACAGAAATTGTAAGTAAAGGCTCATTTAGGCCTCAGAATGACGTGGTTTTGTTAAAGCCAGGATAAACAAGTAAGGACTTAACAGTAAGCTTAAAGTTACAGTTAGCACCAGGAGGGGAAAGTGAGGTCGGACAGCCGTAAAGGTTGAGCCAGGCCGAGAACTTTCCAGGAAGGATCAGCCCAGAGCAATAAGATGGGAAGCAAGCTAAGGAAAGAAGGGGAACCCCTTAAGGGAACCCGGCATCTTTCATGTTTAAGAGGCATCATTTTGCCGCGGTAAGACCATTAAAGGACTGGGCTGTGTTAACTAAAGATTTAAGTAGTCCCTGGCCAGAGGAGGGATCGTTTGCACTTGACAAGTTGGAAGTGTTGTACGGAGCTTTGGATAAGCTACAAAGGGAAAAGAAACACTTCCCACCCGATTACTGGAAAGTGTATGGCTGGTGGGAAAAGGAAGGAATGAAGCGACTGGCAGCCTCAAGACAGGCTAGCTTGGCAGGGGAAGTACTGAAGCTTCAGGGCCAAAAGAAACAAGCTGACAGGGTTCAGCAGGACAAAACAAGTAAGTAAGCAGTTAAACAAGTAAATCAGCGAGTGATGCCGCTGGACCAAATGCCAGACCAAGACCCCCCACCCCCCCAAGCCCTGAGCCCTGTCCCCGGGCTACAGGCGCCACCTCTCCCACCCCCGCCCCTGTTCCCCCAGGGGTTAGACCCCCATAAAACTAGACCAGCCGCCCCTCAGGTTCACCTTAGCCCGGGCAATCCTTTTAGAGGACAAGAAATTAATGGGGCGGACAGCGGGTTCGCGGCCCCAGAAGGGCTAGGAGTATTGTATTGTACCCCTCAGTGGAAGGGCTCACGGAATCGGAGAACTCACAGCCTACAATCGAGATGTGTCCCTTTAAAAAACCATTTGAAAGAACCAGATTTGGCGGCTATGCAGGAGCGGGTGAGAACCTTGCTGGCTGAACAGCCCGGTCACGTACCGGAACTTATGCGTTTGTGGATACAAAATACAGGCGCAGATTGGCGGGACGTCTGCCACATGGGAGAGGCTGTATTGCCAGCGCGGGTGTGGGACCAGGCCAAAGTACACGCACGCTGGCCGAATGTAGCACCAACCCCGGCCCAGACCCTCGACGATTGGGGGGCCCTGGTCGACCTGTTGTTGGCCGGGGTACACATCGCACTAAGGCTAACCGACCAATTAGATGAAGCGGCCGAGCAGTGGGACATGGGCGACGATAAGAAGGCCGATGTAAAGGACGACATGTTGCAAATGATTGCCCAGGAATCCATAAGGGCCCCCTCCCCAAAATTTGGAACCCACAAGGGCCCCCTCCCCAAAACTGGAACATACAAGGGCCCCCTCCACAGCCGCAGAATTGGGCCGTGCAAAAGGACCCCCCACCCCCCCCAAGACCTGAGCTCAGTCCCGGGGCTCTAGGCAACACCCCAACACCCCCGCCCTGCCTTCCCTTTTTTTCACCTCAACCCACCCCAGTCCAACCCGTCCCAAAAAAAAAAAAATCCTTTTCCTTGAATGAGAGACGTAACATGAATGAGCAAAGACTGTTTGGGAGTGGCTGGAGAAAGGCATGATTTGAGTCGATCTGAGTTTCGCGCGAAGAATGGGAGACTCACTCGTATATGAATGAGGAATGAATGTATATTGGGATGTTAATTGACGTGTGTATCTGGCCAATGCATTTGTCTGTCATCTGTTTGGGAGTTGTTTGGGAAGCGAATTGATATAAATCGGGTCAGGAAAGCACTCGGAGTGCCCTTGTCGATCTACTGTTGATATGAAGCGGTTTCTTGGAGATGGTTGCAGGATGGGCTGTTTTTTTTCTTTCGAGCGTTCATGTCAGACGAGCCATGTCGGAATAGTGGCCGGCTGCGACATATATGCCAGGCAATGTCACAGGACGAATACGTTATTTAAGATGGATTTATAAGATGGATAGATGGATGAATTTATTTAAGATGGCTAAAATAAACGATTTCAAGACAGAGTAATTAATTTCCGGAGCCAAGTTCCAACAGGAAGTCTTGTTCATACAGTAAGGTACAGTGCGGAGTGGCGGCTGGAAGATGCATCGATGCATTTGTGTTGACCAATTCGAAGTTTGACCTTTTAAAGTTTAGTTGACCTTTGTTCGAGATATGCAAGGGAAAGGTCAGAGGTAATTCACTAACCTTGGAAGAACGACAGGCAGTCAGTCTACGAGGTGTTGCTTTAACGACAGGATATAGAACCTAAATCTGGAAGGAAAGGACATTATATTGTTGGTTAAACTGAAGTCATGTACATAATTAGTGGACAGAGAATATCGAGTTTTTTGTTGTTGTGGAAGCGTCAGGTACAGTACGCTTGGAATTTAATTTAACCGGGTCGAGTACAGTGACGTGTTCGATCGAGCTGTGGGGATTTGAGATGGATTTGAGTCACGTTAAATGGAGGACATTTGGGAGGATGAAGAGATGCAAGTAACGTGGATTAAATTGTGGTATCACGAGTTGGGTGCCAGAGATATTGTGGTTATTATAACTCACTGATTATAGGGGGCGCCGGGCGCACCGAGTACAGATCGGGTTGCATGATGGAGCACGCATGCATGGATTTTGGCTTTGCGAGGCTCCGGATAGAAATTGGCATTTCGATGCTGTGGATTATATTGTGCCTGCCCGGAAAGGTGATGTCCTGTGCTGGGGCTGGCGACATGCCTCTGTTATTTGTCTGTCTGTCGGTCTGATTGTAAGTCTTTGGTACTGGGAGATGCTGTTGTCTACTCTGAATGACAGGTGGTGGTATCCAGGGCGCTGAGGAGTTTGTTCACGTTGTAAAGTTTGTTTATTTAGTTTGTTTATTGTAGAGAAGAGTGCTTTTGGGATTCCGGAGCCAGAGTGGATAATTTGAGGGTAGTAGGTGGAGTAGAGGACATCTTTGCAGTGCTGTAGGTTGTCCTTGTAGGCTTGGGGGTGAACTAATTTGGGTTTAATAGGCACAAGCTGGTCTAAACAGGGTGAGGAGGATGGTGTGATTGATGATGTCAAAGGAGGCGTTGAGGTGAGGAGGATGAAAATGTTGAGGTTGCCGGCATCAGAGGAGAGAAAAGGTCGCTGGTGATTTTGAGGAGAGCAGTTTCAGTACTGTGGCTGGAGCAGAATCCGGATTGGGATGTTTCATACAGGTTATTGGCAGAGTGGTGATGTTTGAGTTGAGTGGCCACAGCACGTTCCAAAACTTTTGACAGAAAGGGTAGATTGGAGATGAGTCTGAAGTTATTTAGGGTGTCAGGGTTTAGTCCAGGGTTTTTTCCAGAATGGGGGTGAAGTTTCACGAGTTTTTGGGGAAATCGGTATGTGAAGCTGGATTAAGTTGGAACTGCTTGATGAGCCATGGAGATGGATTGGGTTTTGCTGTTGGTTGTCTGGGAGTTCGGTTGTTGCATTGCCAAAGGTTTCTGTGTGGTGGACACACTCGTTGGCTGTTGTTTTGTGTGACGTGGATGGAGATGTATGTGGCTGCGTGTGGCTGCCTGGAGTCGGGAAGACGGCTACAGTGGTTGATATTGGTTGTGGATCGTCTGGGGTGCTTCGATTTGCATAGGGGGTGAAGATTGGGATATTACATTATTTTAAGTAAGTATTGGTATGAGTAATTACATAAGTAATTATGAGTTATTATGAGTATTAGTTATGAGTAAGTGATTATTTTAGTAAAGTTACATGTTTCGCTGTGTTGTGGATCTGCGGACAAGCTAGTTTGATGGGTACCCTGGGGTCTTCGGCGTGTCTATGTGTTTGGCTATCTGTTACACCGGACTCTTGAATGGGTTTTCATGAGACGAATTTCAGACATAACAGTGAGAATCTATTTTGAGCGAATCACAGTGGGTGAGGAAAACATTGTGTGTGACCAGACACCAGAACTGACCAGAATTGAAATTGGAAGTAAACCAGGTTATTTCTATTATTTGTTTATTCGTGAAAATAAATAAATAATAGGGGGAGGTTAATGGAGGTTAATGGTGGTTTGTTTGTGTTAATGGAGGTTAATGGTGGTTTGTTTGTGTTAATTCTAGTTGAAAATCTCGCTGAAGTAATTTTCGTTTATTTTTATTTTTTGATTCGATTTGAGAGTTGAGATGATTGATTTTTTATTAATTTTATAATTTTATTTTTATTGATGTTGGAAACAGGTAATGGGATGCTGAGAGAAGGATTGAATTTATTTTGAATTGGACTGGATTAAATGGGATTGAATTTAAAAATTGAATATTGGATAAAATTGGATCCACTTGAAAAAAGTGGATTAGGAAATTGGAGAAAAGGTGTTCTATGAAACTATGAATTGAATGAATTGAATCTATGAATTGGAGACCTGTAGACCAGGCGCTCCCAGGAGACTTGTGGACCAGGTGTTCCACCAGAGGAAAAAGACCAGGTGTTCGTAAAACACTTCACCCGCAAGAACGCCTTGGAACCAAGGTGGAAGGGACCAGTCCAGGTGTTGCTGACTACACCAACGGCAGTCTTTTGCGAGGGCAAGACTTCGTGGATCCACGCCACGCACTGTAAGTTGGCCATACAAGCACCAGACACTACACCACAGCAACCACAGTAAGGATGGGCCTAATCATAGGTACAATACTATTGATAGCGACAGCAGCTAGGGGAAACTCCGATTCCAATAGATGCGAAAACAAAACCCGACACCTCACCGTAACATGGGGACAAAGAGTATCACTACCATGTTTCAAACAGAAAGCCCTGCACACAAATTGGGTGAACATAAATTGGCTAGCACTGTCGGCAGGGCCTGGACGCGTTGGCATGGTACTACAAAAGCAACGAGAGTTCCGGGAAGATGGGCAAGCTAGCATTAAGACCTTGGCCCAACCAGGATACCAATGGGGAACCCCTGATTTTAAGCTACAAACACGCACACGCCTAGGGAAAGACATGACCATGCAGGTCCGGTGCAGCGTCTGGACCCCTGGCGCGGCCGGTGGCGAAAGGAACTACATACCATGCATCAAATACATACTCACGCCACAACCCCAGAATAAGGCCCCAAAGAAGGGTGAAAACACATATTGGAAAGTGGCCAGGGAGGTGGCAACAATTCAAAATAGGACACACTGCTGGTCGTGCATGCGCTTTCCCCAAGCAGGCACCACAGGAATACACATGATAGTGCTACCTCTGTCCCTCAATGACCTCTGCTCACAACCTATCGATTCCCCATGTTTAGTCACCACGCTGGAAAGAGAAGGGGTTGACAACGGCAAGAGTTGCAATCGACAATTTAATTATCGCCCGTCAATGATTGCCCATGTGGCCGAGAGGCCTGCCCCCGTCTGGGTCAAACCACAGAAAGGGAAGGTCTGCCTCCAGGGTTCCGGCCACTTGCGTATGGGAGAATCAGAATGCGCCTACACTCTCCCCGGGAAGCTGGGACAAGGGAGCTCGGGGATTACATTACGAATAGTACTGCAAGATAAACACAACCACAACATAACGGCTATAACATTCTCTAGGGGGGTTAGTAGGATTAATGGGGTGGTAAAGGGACTCCAGTGCTTATCCACCCACCTGGTCCCACCCCATGGGACAATGTTTATATGCGGCGACAAGGCTTACCCCTATTTACCAAATAATTGGGGGGGCACATGTTATCTGGGTTCAGTCCTTCCTGACGTTGAGATACTGGATGAGCTAGACCCAAAGTCCTTGGACAGGCGTTATAAGAGGTCAGTCATGAACGAAGATGGAACCACTAAACTACACGGGAGTCTATGGGAAAAGGTGTTTGGTTTCTTCTTCCCAGGAGCGGGCACAGTCATGGATAGTTTCCGAATAGACAAATTGGCGTTGACCCTAGAAAAGGTGGCAAACGACACCGCTACGGCTCATGACATACTATTGGACACGGTAATTCACATGCGTACAATGGTGATGCAGAATCGGGTGGCTTTGGACATGCTCCTGGCAGAGAAAGGAGGGGTATGCGGAATTATAGAGGGAAAATGTTGCACTTACATACCCGATCCATCTGAAGGAGTGTCAGCCGCAATAGTGAGACTAAGGGAAACTAGCCACGCCCTGACGATCGATCGGATCGCGCGTGAAAATTCTTATACATTTAGCTGGCTCACTGACTGGTTCCAGGGATGGACGGGCACCATAGTGAAGTGGTTATTGACCGCACTGGCTGTGATAATCGGGGTAGTAATTTGGGGGGCACTAATGAAATCTCTAGTCCTCCTCTGTATGAGAAAGTATTTTACAGGATGGAAAGTGAAAAAGCCGCCGACAACGACTATGGCTCTGACCACAGAGGCCGTCGACCTGAACGGGTCCTTCAACAAGGCAGTTGCGACCGGCGCTCCAGAAAATTGCATTGAATTTTGTAATGACTGTGATACTTGTGCGGATCCCATGTGGGAACTGGCTGCTGCCTGTAACGGTGTATGTGATGACTGTGATACTTGTGCTATAAACCCCTTGCGTGTACTGGCTAACGCTGCTTATGTATTACAAGCTGACAGCTGCACGCCCCCTTCCGACCCAACTATGGATCTGATTGCGACACTGGGTCTGGCGGTCGAGGGACCCGACGTGGATATCCTAGACCCGCAAGCCGACCAGGCGCCCATGGGAGACTTTGACATAAAGGAAGTTCCTCTCTTTGCTTCATATGTATTAAGTTCAAATGCTTCAAGTGAATCGGATTTTTACGCTCTGTACCCGGACCAGGAAATTGAGACACAAGATACTGACAATACTATGTATTCCCCAGAACAGCAGCACGTGAGGGACCTCATGGGCATGATCGTTGATTAACTTCGAAGATCTGCAAGGACTGAGTCTGCAAAGGGTGGGGGGAGCAAGTTCCGCAGGGGAGGTGACGGGCCCTCTGGCGGAGCAGAACCTCATCTGGACCAGACGCCTTCGTTGTGGATCCGAAACGTTAATGGACTTTCATGTTCTGAGCCCTCAGGTTCCAAGCACGCACCGCACGACACGCTCGCCAAATCGCCAGGCGAAGCGCTTTGGGCGCACGATATGCCCTTGGGAGATACCCGCATTACAATTATTTTTTCAATACCCGCATTACACAATTATTTTTCAATAAAGCCCGATGTGGCACGTTGTCTCTTAAGATACTTTGTCTCGACGAGACAAGAGGAAGGAATGTCAAGTCGTAGATTCTTTATTGACAATTCTCTGTTATGACAGCCGACTGCATGTCCCAACGTGAGGTAAACCCCGCCGGGAACGCGAATAGAGCGGCGTGCAGGGAGTGTTGAGATTCGTGCGGAGGCACGAGGGTGCGCGCCAAGACGGGGGGGGCGGCGTGGCGTCATCGCGTTAAGATGGTTGTGCCAGGTCGATCGGCGATCTCTGAATTTAAATCGGATTTTTGTCATGTGTGTTGTGAAATTAAACGTCTATCCGAGAATCCTGGCAATGTTCGTTTTATTAAAATGTGGTACAAACCTGCGTTTCCGCCGTGCGGCTCCGTGGAAGTTAGAGTAGAGTTATTGTGTTTTTAGGCAAGAGCCGAGCGAGCCGCGAGTCACGGGTGTGCTGTATGAGGTTGCTCGGAGGATGTGTGCCCAAATGCATTGTGGGTCATTGCGACTTTGCTGAATATCGGACGCTGGATGTCGGACGTTCATGCGCGCGTGGAATGTGTAGTTTCAAGCGGAGTGCTCGAATTGCAGATATAAACTTGAAAAACATTAATTATATAATCATAGCGGCGCCTGAATTTTAATAAACATGCTTCAGTTTGTGTTTAAAATGAGGTCATGCTGGACAATTGTATACGTGTGCTTTTTTCGAGGCTGGTCGTAAAACCACGCCCACATGCGCTTGTTTTTGCGTAATGCTAGTAGAATGACATGAACCTATCGTTAACCATATATATTTTGTTTTAATCACAGCAACGCATGACTCTGTATAAACATGCTTTGAATTACTCATGTACACAAACCCATAAAATATATGGGTTTGTTTGGCTAAGCATACACTCTCCTCTTTGTGAGTTACATTTCTGTTTTCTCGGAGCCCAGAGAAACATTTGGTCCGAATGATAAGGAAGGGCTGACTCCCCCGAATAATAACGGTGGGAGGGACTCTCGCCAGTCGCTTTGTTCTCTCGGAGATTTTCTGATAATCGTATTCGTATATAAGTGAATGAGAATCAATGCGTTTTCAGGAAGGCTTGACTTGGCATGTTCTTGCTGTAGCTTGCTGTAGACGTCTGTCTCCTCCGGATCTGTATAAGTTGGCTTTAATAAAAAACTGCGTCATTTTCAGGCTATTTGTGGACTTCTTCACCAAACGAAGAGCTGACTCTTCACAAAATGGTACCAGGAGTGGGGTGTCAACAGACGCGGAGGACGGGAAGCGGAACCCGGGCGACGGAAGGAAGGCTGCTCGAGGCCGGGACGCTGGCACTCTAATTTGATTAAGGTGAGCAATTGTCTTATACCAGAGGGCTATCTTTCCAAATTTGTACCTTGCTTCTTCGAACGGGTTCAGTCCGCTTCCCTGTCATCCGCGCTGTCTGCACTCGAACAGAAATTGTAAGTAAAGGCTCATTTAGGCCTCAGAATGACGTGGTTTTGTTAAAGCCAGGATAAACAAGTAAGGACTTAACAGTAAGCTTAAAGTTACAGTTAGCACCAGGAGGGGAAAGTGAGGTCGGACAGCCGTAAAGGTTGAGCCAGGCCGAGAACTTTCCAGGAAGGATCAGCCCAGAGCAATAAGATGGGAAGCAAGCTAAGGAAAGAAGGGGAACCCCTTAAGGGAACCCGGCATCTTTCATGTTTAAGAGGCATCATTTTGCCGCGGTAAGACCATTAAAGGACTGGGCTGTGTTAACTAAAGATTTAAGTAGTCCCTGGCCAGAGGAGGGATCGTTTGCACTTGACAAGTTGGAAGTGTTGTACGGAGCTTTGGATAAGCTACAAAGGGAAAAGAAACACTTCCCACCCAATTACTGGAAAGTGTATGGCTGGTGGGAAAAGGAAGGAATGAAGCGACTGGCAGCCTCAAGACAGGCTAGCTTGGCAGGGGAAGTACTGAAGCTTCAGGGCCAAAAGAAACAAGCTGACAGGGTTCAGCAGGACAAAACAAGTAAGTAAGCAGTTAAACAAGTAAATCAGCGAGTGATGCCGCTGGACCAAATGCCAGACCAAGACCCCCCACCCCCCCAAGCCCTGAGCCCTGTCCCCGGGCTACAGGCGCCACCTCTCCCACCCCCGCCCCTGTTCCCCCAGGGGTTAGACCCCCATAAAACTAGACCAGCCGCCCCTCAGGTTCACCTTAGCCCGGGCAATCCTTTTAGAGGACAAGAAATTAATGGGGCGGACAGCGGGTTCGCGGCCCCAGAAGGGCTAGGAGTATTGTATTGTACCCCTCAGTGGAAGGGCTCACGGAATCGGAGAACTCACAGCCTACAATCGAGATGTGTCCCTTTAAAAAACCATTTGAAAGAACCAGATTTGGCGGCTATGCAGGAGCGGGTGAGAACCTTGCTGGCTGAACAGCCCGGTCACGTACCGGAACTTATGCGTTTGTGGATACAAAATACAGGCGCAGATTGGCGGGACGTCTGCCACATGGGAGAGGCTGTATTGCCAGCGCGGGTGTGGGACCAGGCCAAAGTACACGCACGCTGGCCGAATGTAGCACCAACCCCGGCCCAGACCCTCGACGATTGGGGGGCCCTGGTCGACCTGTTGTTGGCCGGGGTACACATCGCACTAAGGCTAACCGACCAATTAGATGAAGCGGCCGAGCAGTGGGACATGGGCGACGATAAGAAGGCCGATGTAAAGGACGACATGTTGCAAATGATTGCCCAGGAATCCATAAGGGCCCCCTCCCCAAAATTTGGAACCCACAAGGGCCCCCTCCCCAAAACTGGAACATACAAGGGCCCCCTCCACAGCCGCAGAATTGGGCCGTGCAAAAGGACCCCCCACCCCCCCCAAGACCTGAGCTCAGTCCCGGGGCTCTAGGCAACACCCCAACACCCCCGCCCTGCCTTCCCTTTTTTTCACCTCAACCCACCCCAGTCCAACCCGTCCCAAAAAAAAAAAAATCCTTTTCCTTGAATGAGAGACGTAACATGAATGAGCAAAGACTGTTTGGGAGTGGCTGGAGAAAGGCATGATTTGAGTCGATCTGAGTTTCGCGCGAAGAATGGGAGACTCACTCGTATATGAATGAGGAATGAATGTATATTGGGATGTTAATTGACGTGTGTATCTGGCCAATGCATTTGTCTGTCATCTGTTTGGGAGTTGTTTGGGAAGCGAATTGATATAAATCGGGTCAGGAAAGCACTCGGAGTGCCCTTGTCGATCTACTGTTGATATGAAGCGGTTTCTTGGAGATGGTTGCAGGATGGGCTGTTTTTTTTCTTTCGAGCGTTCATGTCAGACGAGCCATGTCGGAATAGTGGCCGGCTGCGACATATATGCCAGGCAATGTCACAGGACGAATACGTTATTTAAGATGGATTTATAAGATGGATAGATGGATGAATTTATTTAAGATGGCTAAAATAAACGATTTCAAGACAGAGTAATTAATTTCCGGAGCCAAGTTCCAACAGGAAGTCTTGTTCATACAGTAAGGTACAGTGCGGAGTGGCGGCTGGAAGATGCATCGATGCATTTGTGTTGACCAATTCGAAGTTTGACCTTTTAAAGTTTAGTTGACCTTTGTTCGAGATATGCAAGGGAAAGGTCAGAGGTAATTCACTAACCTTGGAAGAACGACAGGCAGTCAGTCTACGAGGTGTTGCTTTAACGACAGGATATAGAACCTAAATCTGGAAGGAAAGGACATTATATTGTTGGTTAAACTGAAGTCATGTACATAATTAGTGGACAGAGAATATCGAGTTTTTTGTTGTTGTGGAAGCGTCAGGTACAGTACGCTTGGAATTTAATTTAACCGGGTCGAGTACAGTGACGTGTTCGATCGAGCTGTGGGGATTTGAGATGGATTTGAGTCACGTTAAATGGAGGACATTTGGGAGGATGAAGAGATGCAAGTAACGTGGATTAAATTGTGGTATCACGAGTTGGGTGCCAGAGATATTGTGGTTATTATAACTCACTGATTATAGGGGGCGCCGGGCGCACCGAGTACAGATCGGGTTGCATGATGGAGCACGCATGCATGGATTTTGGCTTTGCGAGGCTCCGGATAGAAATTGGCATTTCGATGCTGTGGATTATATTGTGCCTGCCCGGAAAGGTGATGTCCTGTGCTGGGGCTGGCGACATGCCTCTGTTATTTGTCTGTCTGTCGGTCTGATTGTAAGTCTTTGGTACTGGGAGATGCTGTTGTCTACTCTGAATGACAGGTGGTGGTATCCAGGGCGCTGAGGAGTTTGTTCACGTTGTAAAGTTTGTTTATTTAGTTTGTTTATTGTAGAGAAGAGTGCTTTTGGGATTCCGGAGCCAGAGTGGATAATTTGAGGGTAGTAGGTGGAGTAGAGGACATCTTTGCAGTGCTGTAGGTTGTCCTTGTAGGCTTGGGGGTGAACTAATTTGGGTTTAATAGGCACAAGCTGGTCTAAACAGGGTGAGGAGGATGGTGTGATTGATGATGTCAAAGGAGGCGTTGAGGTGAGGAGGATGAAAATGTTGAGGTTGCCGGCATCAGAGGAGAGAAAAGGTCGCTGGTGATTTTGAGGAGAGCAGTTTCAGTACTGTGGCTGGAGCAGAATCCGGATTGGGATGTTTCATACAGGTTATTGGCAGAGTGGTGATGTTTGAGTTGAGTGGCCACAGCACGTTCCAAAACTTTTGACAGAAAGGGTAGATTGGAGATGAGTCTGAAGTTATTTAGGGTGTCAGGGTTTAGTCCAGGGTTTTTTCCAGAATGGGGGTGAAGTTTCACGAGTTTTTGGGGAAATCGGTATGTGAAGCTGGATTAAGTTGGAACTGCTTGATGAGCCATGGAGATGGATTGGGTTTTGCTGTTGGTTGTCTGGGAGTTCGGTTGTTGCATTGCCAAAGGTTTCAGTGTGGTGGACACACTCGTTGGCTGTTGTTTTGTGTGACGTGGATGGAGATGTATGTGGCTGCGTGTGGCTGCCTGGAGTCGGGAAGACGGCTACAGTGGTTGATATTGGTTGTGGATCGTCCGGGGTGCTTCGATTTGCATAGGGGGTGAAGATTGGGATATTACATTATTTTAAGTAAGTATTGGTATGAGTAATTACATAAGTAATTATGAGTTATTATGAGTATTAGTTATGAGTAAGTGATTATTTTAGTAAAGTTACATGTTTCGCTGTGTTGTGGATCTGCGGACAAGCTAGTTTGATGGGTACCCTGGGGTCTTCGGCGTGTCTATGTGTTTGGCTATCTGTTACACCGGACTCTTGAATGGGTTTTCATGAGACGAATTTCAGACATAACAGTGAGAATCTATTTTGAGCGAATCACAGTGGGTGAGGAAAACATTGTGTGTGACCAGACACCAGAACTGACCAGAATTGAAATTGGAAGTAAACCAGGTTATTTCTATTATTTGTTTATTCGTGAAAATAAATAAATAATAGGGGGAGGTTAATGGAGGTTAATGGTGGTTTGTTTGTGTTAATGGAGGTTAATGGTGGTTTGTTTGTGTTAATTCTAGTTGAAACTCTCGCTGAAGTAATTTTCGTTTATTTTTATTTTTTGATTCGATTTGAGAGTTGAGATGATTGATTTTTTATTAATTTTATAATTTTATTTTTATTGATGTTGGAAACAGGTAATGGGATGCTGAGAGAAGGATTGAATTTATTTTGAATTGGACTGGATTAAATGGGATTGAATTTAAAAATTGAATATTGGATAAAATTGGATCCACTTGAAAAAAGTGGATTAGGAAATTGGAGAAAAGGTGTTCTATGAAACTATGAATTGAATGAATTGAATCTATGAATTGGAGACCTGTAGACCAGGCGCTCCCAGGAGACTTGTGGACCAGGTGTTCCACCAGAGGAAAAAGACCAGGTGTTCGTAAAACACTTCACCCGCAAGAACGCCTTGGAACCAAGGTGGAAGGGACCAGTCCAGGTGTTGCTGACTACACCAACGGCAGTCTTTTGCGAGGGCAAGACTTCGTGGATCCACGCCACGCACTGTAAGTTGGCCATACAAGCACCAGACACTACACCACAGCAACCACAGTAAGGATGGGCCTAATCATAGGTACAATACTATTGATAGCGACAGCAGCTAGGGGAAACTCCGATTCCAATAGATGCGAAAACAAAACCCGACACCTCACCGTAACATGGGGACAAAGAGTATCACTACCATGTTTCAAACAGAAAGCCCTGCACACAAATTGGGTGAACATAAATTGGCTAGCACTGTCGGCAGGGCCTGGACGCGTTGGCATGGTACTACAAAAGCAACGAGAGTTCCGGGAAGATGGGCAAGCTAGCATTAAGACCTTGGCCCAACCAGGATACCAATGGGGAACCCCTGATTTTAAGCTACAAACACGCACACGCCTAGGGAAAGACATGACCATGCAGGTCCGGTGCAGCGTCTGGACCCCTGGCGCGGCCGGTGGCGAAAGGAACTACATACCATGCATCAAATACATACTCACGCCACAACCCCAGAATAAGGCCCCAAAGAAGGGTGAAAACACATATTGGAAAGTGGCCAAGGAGGTGGCAACAATTCAAAATAGGACACACTGCTGGTCGTGCATGCGCTTTCCCCAAGCAGGCACCACAGGAATACACATGATAGTGCTACCTCTGTCCCTCAATGACCTCTGCTCACAACCTATCGATTCCCCATGTTTAGTCACCACGCTGGAAAGAGAAGGGGTTGACAACGGCAAGAGTTGCAATCGACAATTTAATTATCGCCCGTCAATGATTGCCCATGTGGCCGAGAGGCCTGCCCCCGTCTGGGTCAAACCACAGAAAGGGAAGGTCTGCCTCCAGGGTTCCGGCCACTTGCGTATGGGAGAATCAGAATGCGCCTACACTCTCCCCGGGAAGCTGGGACAAGGGAGCTCGGGGATTACATTACGAATAGTACTGCAAGATAAACACAACCACAACATAACGGCTATAACATTCTCTAGGGGGGTTAGTAGGATTAATGGGGTGGTAAAGGGACTCCAGTGCTTATCCACCCACCTGGTCCCACCCCATGGGACAATGTTTATATGCGGCGACAAGGCTTACCCCTATTTACCAAATAATTGGGGGGGCACATGTTATCTGGGTTCAGTCCTTCCTGACGTTGAGATACTGGATGAGCTAGACCCAAAGTCCTTGGACAGGCGTTATAAGAGGTCAGTCATGAACGAAGATGGAACCACTAAACTACACGGGAGTCTATGGGAAAAGGTGTTTGGTTTCTTCTTCCCAGGAGCGGGCACAGTCATGGATAGTTTCCGAATAGACAAATTGGCGTTGACCCTAGAAAAGGTGGCAAACGACACCGCTACGGCTCATGACATACTATTGGACACGGTAATTCACATGCGTACAATGGTGATGCAGAATCGGGTGGCTTTGGACATGCTCCTGGCAGAGAAAGGAGGGGTATGCGGAATTATAGAGGGAAAATGTTGCACTTACATACCCGATCCATCTGAAGGAGTGTCAGCCGCAATAGTGAGACTAAGGGAAACTAGCCACGCCCTGACGATCGATCGGATCGCGCGTGAAAATTCTTATACATTTAGCTGGCTCACTGACTGGTTCCAGGGATGGACGGGCACCATAGTGAAGTGGTTATTGACCGCACTGGCTGTGATAATCGGGGTAGTAATTTGGGGGGCACTAATGAAATCTCTAGTCCTCCTCTGTATGAGAAAGTATTTTACAGGATGGAAAGTGAAAAAGCCGCCGACAACGACTATGGCTCTGACCACAGAGGCCGTCGACCTGAACGGGTCCTTCAACAAGGCAGTTGCGACCGGCGCTCCAGAAAATTGCATTGAATTTTGTAATGACTGTGATACTTGTGCGGATCCCATGTGGGAACTGGCTGCTGCCTGTAACGGTGTATGTGATGACTGTGATACTTGTGCTATAAACCCCTTGCGTGTACTGGCTAACGCTGCTTATGTATTACAAGCTGACAGCTGCACGCCCCCTTCCGACCCAACTATGGATCTGATTGCGACACTGGGTCTGGCGGTCGAGGGACCCGACGTGGATATCCTAGACCCGCAAGCCGACCAGGCGCCCATGGGAGACTTTGACATAAAGGAAGTTCCTCTCTTTGCTTCATATGTATTAAGTTCAAATGCTTCAAGTGAATCGGATTTTTACGCTCTGTACCCGGACCAGGAAATTGAGACACAAGATACTGACAATACTATGTATTCCCCAGAACAGCAGCACGTGAGGGACCTCATGGGCATGATCGTTGATTAACTTCGAAGATCTGCAAGGACTGAGTCTGCAAAGGGTGGGGGGAGCAAGTTCCGCAGGGGAGGTGACGGGCCCTCTGGCGGAGCAGAACCTCATCTGGACCAGACGCCTTCGTTGTGGATCCGAAACGTTAATGGACTTTCATGTTCTGAGCCCTCAGGTTCCAAGCACGCACCGCACGACACGCTCGCCAAATCGCCAGGCGAAGCGCTTTGGGCGCACGATATGCCCTTGGGAGATACCCGCATTACAATTATTTTTTCAATACCCGCATTACACAATTATTTTTCAATAAAGCCCGATGTGGCACGTTGTCTCTTAAGATACTTTGTCTCGACGAGACAAGAGGAAGGAATGTCAAGTCGTAGATTCTTTATTGACAATTCTCTGTTATGACAGCCGACTGCATGTCCCAACGTGAGGTAAACCCCGCCGGGAACGCGAATAGAGCGGCGTGCAGGGAGTGTTGAGATTCGTGCGGAGGCACGAGGGTGCGCGCCAAGACGGGGGGGGCGGCGTGGCGTCATCGCGTTAAGATGGTTGTGCCAGGTCGATCGGCGATCTCTGAATTTAAATCGGATTTTTGTCATGTGTGTTGTGAAATTAAACGTCTATCCGAGAATCCTGGCAATGTTCGTTTTATTAAAATGTGGTACAAACCTGCGTTTCCGCCGTGCGGCTCCGTGGAAGTTAGAGTAGAGTTATTGTGTTTTTAGGCAAGAGCCGAGCGAGCCGCGAGTCACGGGTGTGCTGTATGAGGTTGCTCGGAGGATGTGTGCCCAAATGCATTGTGGGTCATTGCGACTTTGCTGAATATCGGACGCTGGATGTCGGACGTTCATGCGCGCGTGGAATGTGTAGTTTCAAGCGGAGTGCTCGAATTGCAGATATAAACTTGAAAAACATTAATTATATAATCATAGCGGCGCCTGAATTTTAATAAACATGCTTCAGTTTGTGTTTAAAATGAGGTCATGCTGGACAATTGTATACGTGTGCTTTTTTCGAGGCTGGTCGTAAAACCACGCCCACATGCGCTTGTTTTTGCGTAATGCTAGTAGAATGACATGAACCTATCGTTAACCATATATATTTTGTTTTAATCACAGCAACGCATGACTCTGTATAAACATGCTTTGAATTACTCATGTACACAAACCCATAAAATATATGGGTTTGTTTGGCTAAGCATACACTCTCCTCTTTGTGAGTTACATTTCTGTTTTCTCGGAGCCCAGAGAAACATTTGGTCCGAATGATAAGGAAGGGCTGACTCCCCCGAATAATAACGGTGGGAGGGACTCTCGCCAGTCGCTTTGTTCTCTCGGAGATTTTCTGATAATCGTATTCGTATATAAGTGAATGAGAATCAATGCGTTTTCAGGAAGGCTTGACTTGGCATGTTCTTGCTGTAGCTTGCTGTAGACGTCTGTCTCCTCCGGATCTGTATAAGTTGGCTTTAATAAAAAACTGCGTCATTTTCAGGCTATTTGTGGACTTCTTCACCAAACGAAGAGCTGATTCTTCACATTTGCACTTGTGATAGTGTTGAAAAACCACTTTTCGCACTTGTGTTAGTGTTGAAAAACCACTTTTCGCACTTGTGTTGGTGCAGGAAACCACTTTTGCACTTGTATTAGTGTGGAAAAAACACTTTTCGCACTTGTGTTAGTGTTGAAAAACCACTTTTCGCACTTGTGTTAGTGTTGAAAAACCACTTTTCACACTTGTGTTGGTACAGGAAACCACTTTTGCACTTGTATTAGTGTGGAAAAAACACTTTTTGCACTTGTGATAGTGTTGAAAAACCACTTTTCGCACTTGTGTTAGTGTTGAAAAACCACTTTTCGCACTTATGTTGGTGCAGGAAACCACTTTTGCACTTGTATTAGTGTGGAAAAAACACTTTTCGCACTTGTGTTAGTGTTGAAAAACCACTTTTCGCACTTGTGTTAGTGTTGAAAAACCACATTTCGCACTTGTGTTGGTGCAGGAAACCACTTCTGCACTTGTATTAGTGTGGAAAAAACACTTTTTGCACTTGTGATAGTGTTGAAAAACCACTTTTCGCACTTGTGTTAGTGTTGAAAAAACACTTTTCGCACTTGTGTTGGTGCAGGAAACCACTTTTGCACTTGTATTAGTGTGGAAAAACCACTTTTCACACTTGTGTTAGTGTTGAAAAACCACTTTTCGCACTTGTGTTAGTGTTGAAAAACCACTTTTCGCACTTGTGTTGGTGCAGGAAACCACTTTTGCACTTGTATTAGTGTGGACAAAACACTTTTTGCACTTGTGATAGTGTTGAAAAACCACTTTTCGCATTTGTGTTAGTGTTGAAAAACCACTTTTCGCACTTGTGTTGGTGCAGGAAACCACTTTTGCACTTGTATTAGTGTGGAAAAAACACTTTTCGCACTTGTGTTAGTGTTGAAAAACCACTTTTCGCACTTGTGTTAGTGTTGAAAAACCACTTTTCGCACTTGTGTTGGTGCAGGAAACCACTTTTGCACTTGTATTAGTGTGGAAAAACCACTTTTCGCACCTGTGTTAGTGTTGAAAAACCACTGTTCACACTTGTGTTAGTGTTGAAAAACCACTTTTCGCACTTGTGTTAGTGTTGAAAAACCACTTTTCGCACTTGTGTTAATGTTGAAAAACCACTTTTCGCACTTGTGTTGGTGCAGGAAACCACTTTTGCACTTGTATTAGTGTGGAAAACCACTTTTCGCACTTGTGTTAGTGTTGAAAAACCACTTTTCACACTTGTGTTAGTGCAGGAAACCACTTTTCGCACTTGTGTTAGTGTTGAAAAATCACTTTTCGCACTTGTGTTAGTGTTGAAAAACCACTTTTCGCACTTGTGTTAGTGTTGAAAAACCACTTTTCGCACTTGTGTTGGTGCAGGAAACCACTTTTGCACTTGTATTAGTGTGGAAAAAACACTTTTTGCACTTGTGATAGTGTTGAAAAACCACTTTTCGCACTTGTGTTAGTGTTGAAAAACCACTTTTCGCACTTGTGTTGGTGCAGGCAACCACTTTTGCACTTGTATTAGTGTGTAAAAAACACTTTTCGACTTGTGTTAGTGTTGAAAAACCACTTTTCGCACTTGTGTTAGTGTTGAAAAACCACTTTTCGCACTTGTGTTGGTGCAGGAAACCACTTTTGCACTTGTATTAGTGTGGAAAAAACACTTTTTGCACTTGTGATAGTGTTGAAAAACCACTTTTCGCACTTGTGTTAGTGTTGAAAAACCACTTTTCGCACTTGTGTTGGTGTGGAAAAAACACTTTTTGCACTTGTGTTAGTGTTCAAAAACCACTTTTCGCACTTGTGTTGGTGCAGGAAACCACTTTTGCACTTGTATTAGTGTGGAAAAAACACTTTTTGCACTTGTGATAGTGTTGAAAAACCACTTTTCGCACTTGTGTTAGTGTTGAAAAACCACTTTTCGCACTTGTGTTGGTGCAGGAAACCACTTTTGCACTTGTATTAGTGTGGAAAAAACACTTTTCGCACTTGTGTTAGTGTTGAAAAACCACTTTTCGCACTTGTGTTAGTGTTGAAAAACCACTTTTCACACTTGTGTTGGTACAGGAAACCACTTTTGCACTTGTATTAGTGTGGAAAAAACACTTTTTGCACTTGTGATAGTGTTGAAAAACCACTTTTCGCACTTGTGTTAGTGTTGAAAAACCACTTTTCGCACTTATGTTGGTGCAGGAAACCACTTTTGCACTTGTATTAGTGTGGAAAAAACACTTTTCGCACTTGTGTTAGTGTTGAAAAAACACTTTTCGCACTTGTGTTGGTGCAGGAAACCACCTTTTGCACTTGTATTAGTGTGGAAAAACCACTTTTCACACTTGTGTTAGTGTTGAAAAACCACTTTTCGCACTTGTGTTAGTGTTGAAAAACCACTTTTCGCACTTGTGTTGGTGCAGGAAACCACTTTTGCACTTGTATTAGTGTGGACAAAACACTTTTTGCACTTGTGATAGTGTTGAAAAACCACTTTTCGCATTTGTGTTAGTGTTGAAAAACCACTTTTCGCACTTGTGTTGGTGCAGGAAACCACTTTTGCACTTGTATTAGTGTGGAAAAAACACTTTTCGCACTTGTGTTAGTGTTGAAAAACCACTTTTCGCACTTGTGTTAGTGTTGAAAAACCACTTTTCGCACTTGTGTTGGTGCAGGAAACCACTTTTGCACTTGTATTAGTGTGGAAAAACCACTTTTCGCACCTGTGTTAGTGTTGAAAAACCACTGTTCACACTTGTGTTAGTGTTGAAAAACCACTTTTCGCACTTGTGTTAGTGTTGAAAAACCACTTTTCGCACTTGTGTTAATGTTGAAAAACCACTTTTCGCACTTGTGTTGGTGCAGGAAACCACTTTTGCACTTGTATTAGTGTGGAAAACCACTTTTCGCACTTGTGTTAGTGTTGAAAAACCACTTTTCACACTTGTGTTAGTGTTGAAAAACCACTTTTCGCACTTGTGCTAGTGTTGAAAAACCACTTTTCGCACGTGTGTTGGTGCAGGAAACCACTTTTCGCACTTGTGTTAGTGTTGAAAAATCACTTTTCGCACTTGTGTTAGTGTTGAAAAACCACTTTTCGCACTTGTGTTAGTGTTGAAAAACCACTTTTCGCACTTGTGTTGGTGCAGGAAACCACTTTTGCACTTGTATTAGTGTGGAAAAAACACTTTTTGCACTTGTGATAGTGTTGAAAAACCACTTTTCGCACTTGTGTTAGTGTTGAAAAACCACTTTTCGCACTTGTGTTGGTGCAGGCAACCACTTTTGCACTTGTATTAGTGTGGAAAAAACACTTTTCGACTTGTGTTAGTGTTGAAAAACCACTTTTCGCACTTGTGTTAGTGTTGAAAAACCACTTTTCGCACTTGTGTTGGTGCAGGAAACCACTTTTGCACTTGTATTAGTGTGGAAAAAACACTTTTTGCACTTGTGATAGTGTTGAAAAACCACTTTTCGCACTTGTGTTAGTGTTGAAAAACCACTTTTCGCACTTGTGTTGGTGTGGAAAAAACACTTTTTGCACTTGTGTTAGTGTTGAAAAACCACTTTTCGCACTTGTGTTGGTGCAGGAAACCACTTTTGCACTTGTATTAGTGTGGAAAAAACACTTTTTGCACTTGTGATAGTGTTGAAAAACCACTTTTCGCACTTGTGTTAGTGTTGAAAAACCACTTTTCGCACTTGTGTTGGTGCAGGAAACCACTTTTGCACTTGTATTAGTGTGGAAAAAACACTTTTCGCACTTGTGTTAGTGTTGAAAAACCACTTTTCGCACTTGTGTTAGTGTTGAAAAACCACTTTTCACACTTGTGTTGGTACAGGAAACCACTTTTGCACTTGTATTAGTGTGGAAAAAACACTTTTTGCACTTGTGATAGTGTTGAAAAACCACTTTTCGCACTTGTGTTAGTGTTGAAAAACCACTTTTCGCACTTATGTTGGTGCAGGAAACCACTTTTGCACTTGTATTAGTGTGGAAAAAACACTTTTCGCACTTGTGTTAGTGTTGAAAAAACACTTTTCGCACTTGTGTTGGTGCAGGAAACCACTTTTGCACTTGTATTAGTGTGGAAAAACCACTTTTCACACTTGTGTTAGTGTTGAAAAACCACTTTTCACACTTGTGTTGGTGCAGGAAACCACTTTTGCACTTGTATTAGTGTGGAAAAAACACTTTTTGCACTTGTGATAGTGTTGAAAAACCACTTTTCGCACTTGTGTTAGTGTTGAAAAACCACTTTTCGCACTTGTGTTGGTGCAGGAAACCACTTTTGCACTTGTATTAGTGTGGAAAAAACACTTTTCGCACTTGTGTTAGTGTTGAAAAACCACTTTTCGCACTTGTGTTAGTGTTGAAAAACCACTTTTCACACTTGTGTTGGTACAGGAAACCACTTTTGCACTTGTATTAGTGTGGAAAAAACACTTTTTGCACTTGTGATAGTGTTGAAAAACCACTTTTCGCACTTGTGTTAGTGTTGAAAAACCACTTTTCACACTTATGTTGGTGCAGGAAACCACTTTTGCACTTGTATTAGTGTGGAAAAAACACTTTTCGCACTTGTGTTAGTGTTGAAAAACCACTTTTCGCACTTGTGTTAGTGTTGAAAAACCACATTTCGCACTTGTGTTGGTGCAGGAAACCACTTCTGCACTTGTATTAGTGTGGAAAAAACACTTTTTGCACTTGTGATAGTGTTGAAAAACCACTTTTCGCACTTGTGTTAGTGTTGAAAAAACACTTTTCGCACTTGTGTTGGTGCAGGAAACCACTTTTGCACTTGTATTAGTGTGGAAAAACCACTTTTCACACTTGTGTTAGTGTTGAAAAACCACTTTTCGCACTTGTGTTAGTGTTGAAAAACCACTTTTCGCACTTGTGTTGGTGCAGGAAACCACTTTTGCACTTGTATTAGTGTGGACAAAACACTTTTTGCACTTGTGATAGTGTTGAAAAACCACTTTTCGCATTTGTGTTAGTGTTGAAAAACCACTTTTCGCACTTGTGTTGGTGCAGGAAACCACTTTTGCACTTGTATTAGTGTGGAAAAAACACTTTTCGCACTTGTGTTAGTGTTGAAAAACCACTTTTCGCACTTGTGTTAGTGTTGAAAAACCACTTTTCGCACTTGTGTTGGTGCAGGAAACCACTTTTGCACTTGTATTAGTGTGGAAAAACCACTTTTCGCACCTGTGTTAGTGTTGAAAAACCACTGTTCACACTTGTGTTAGTGTTGAAAAACCACTTTTCGCACTTGTGTTAGTGTTGAAAAACCACTTTTCGCACTTGTGTTAATGTTGAAAAACCACTTTTCGCACTTGTGTTGGTGCAGGAAACCACTTTTGCACTTGTATTAGTGTGGAAAACCACTTTTCGCACTTGTGTTAGTGTTGAAAAACCACTTTTCACACTTGTGTTAGTGTTGAAAAACCACTTTTCGCACTTGTGCTAGTGTTGAAAAACCACTTTTCGCACGTGTGTTGGTGCAGGAAACCACTTTTCGCACTTGTGTTAGTGTTGAAAAATCACTTTTCGCACTTGTGTTAGTGTTGAAAAACCACTTTTCGCACTTGTGTTAGTGTTGAAAAACCACTTTTCGCACTTGTGTTGGTGCAGGAAACCACTTTTGCACTTGTATTAGTGTGGAAAAAACACTTTTTGCACTTGTGATAGTGTTGAAAAACCACTTTTCGCACTTGTGTTAGTGTTGAAAAACCACTTTTCGCACTTGTGTTGGTGCAGGCAACCACTTTTGCACTTGTATTAGTGTGGAAAAAACACTTTTCGACTTGTGTTAGTGTTGAAAAACCACTTTTCGCACTTGTGTTAGTGTTGAAAAACCACTTTTCGCACTTGTGTTGGTGCAGGAAACCACTTTTGCACTTGTATTAGTGTGGAAAAAACACTTTTTGCACTTGTGATAGTGTTGAAAAACCACTTTTCGCACTTGTGTTAGTGTTGAAAAACCACTTTTCGCACTTGTGTTGGTGTGGAAAAAACACTTTTTGCACTTGTGTTAGTGTTGAAAAACCACTTTTCGCACTTGTGTTGGTGCAGGAAACCACTTTTGCACTTGTATTAGTGTGGAAAAAACACTTTTTGCACTTGTGATAGTGTTGAAAAACCACTTTTCGCACTTGTGTTAGTGTTGAAAAACCACTTTTCGCACTTGTGTTGGTGCAGGAAACCACTTTTGCACTTGTATTAGTGTGGAAAAAACACTTTTCGCACTTGTGTTAGTGTTGAAAAACCACTTTTCGCACTTGTGTTAGTGTTGAAAAACCACTTTTCACACTTGTGTTGGTACAGGAAACCACTTTTGCACTTGTATTAGTGTGGAAAAAACACTTTTTGCACTTGTGATAGTGTTGAAAAACCACTTTTCGCACTTGTGTTAGTGTTGAAAAACCACTTTTCGCACTTATGTTGGTGCAGGAAACCACTTTTGCACTTGTATTAGTGTGGAAAAAACACTTTTCGCACTTGTGTTAGTGTTGAAAAAACACTTTTCGCACTTGTGTTGGTGCAGGAAACCACTTTTGCACTTGTATTAGTGTGGAAAAACCACTTTTCACACTTGTGTTAGTGTTGAAAAACCACTTTTCGCACTTGTGTTGGTGTTGAAAAACCACTTTTCGCACTTGTGTTGGTGCAGGAAACCACTTTTGCACTTGTATTAGTGTGGACAAAACACTTTTTGCACTTGTGATAGTGTTGAAAAACCACTTTTCGCACTTGTGTTAGTGTTGAAAAACCACTTTTCGCACTTGTGTTGGTGCAGGAAACCACTTTTGCACTTGTATTAGTGTGGAAAAACCACTTTTCACACTTGTGTTAGTGTTGAAAAACCACTTTTCGCACTTGTGTTAGTGTTGAAAAACCACTTTTCGCACTTGTGTTGGTGCAGGAAACCACTTTTGCACTTGTATTAGTGTGGACAAAACACTTTTTGCACTTGTGATAGTGTTGAAAAACCACTTTTCGCATTTGTGTTAGTGTTGAAAAACCACTTTTCGCACTTGTGTTGGTGCAGGAAACCACTTTTGCACTTGTATTAGTGTGGAAAAAACACTTTTCGCACTTGTGTTAGTGTTGAAAAACCACTTTTCGCACTTGTGTTAGTGTTGAAAAACCACTTTTCGCACTTGTGTTGGTGCAGGAAACCACTTTTGCACTTGTATTAGTGTGGAAAAACCACTTTTCGCACCTGTGTTAGTGTTGAAAAACCACTGTTCACACTTGTGTTAGTGTTGAAAAACCACTTTTCGCACTTGTGTTAGTGTTGAAAAACCACTTTTCGCACTTGTGTTAATGTTGAAAAACCACTTTTCGCACTTGTGTTGGTGCAGGAAACCACTTTTGCACTTGTATTAGTGTGGAAAACCACTTTTCGCACTTGTGTTAGTGTTGAAAAACCACTTTTCACACTTGTGTTAGTGTTGAAAAACCACTTTTCGCACTTGTGCTAGTGTTGAAAAACCACTTTTCGCACGTGTGTTGGTGCAGGAAACCACTTTTCGCACTTGTGTTAGTGTTGAAAAATCACTTTTCGCACTTGTGTTAGTGTTGAAAAACCACTTTTCGCACTTGTGTTAGTGTTGAAAAACCACTTTTCGCACTTGTGTTGGTGCAGGAAACCACTTTTGCACTTGTATTAGTGTGGAAAAAACACTTTTTGCACTTGTGATAGTGTTGAAAAACCACTTTTCGCACTTGTGTTAGTGTTGAAAAACCACTTTTCGCACTTGTGTTGGTGCAGGCAACCACTTTTGCACTTGTATTAGTGTGGAAAAAACACTTTTCGACTTGTGTTAGTGTTGAAAAACCACTTTTCGCACTTGTGTTAGTGTTGAAAAACCACTTTTCGCACTTGTGTTGGTGCAGGAAACCACTTTTGCACTTGTATTAGTGTGGAAAAAACACTTTTTGCACTTGTGATAGTGTTGAAAAACCACTTTTCACACTTGTGTTAGTGTTGAAAAACCACTTTTCGCACTTGTGCTAGTGTTGAAAAACCACTTTTCGCACGTGTGTTGGTGCAGAGAAACCACTTTTCGCACTTGTGTTAGTGTTGAAAAATCACTTTTCGCACTTGTGTTAGTGTTGAAAAACCACTTTTCGCACTTGTGTTAGTGTTGAAAAACCACTTTTCGCACTTGTGTTGGTGCAGGAAACCACTTTTGCACTTGTATTAGTGTGGAAAAAACACTTTTTGCACTTGTGATAGTGTTGAAAAACCACTTTTCGCACTTGTGTTAGTGTTGAAAAACCACTTTTCGCACTTGTGTTGGTGCAGGCAACCACTTTTGCACTTGTATTAGTGTGGAAAAAACACTTTTCGCACTTGTGTTAGTGTTGAAAAACCACTTTTCGCACTTGTGTTAGTGTTGAAAAACCACTTTTCGCACTTGTGTTGGTGCAGGAAACCACTTTTGCACTTGTATTAGTGTGGAAAAAACACTTTTTGCACTTGTGATAGTGTTGAAAAACCACTTTTCGCACTTGTGTTAGTGTTGAAAAACCACTTTTCGCACTTGTGTTGGTGTGGAAAAAACACTTTTTGCACTTGTGTTAGTGTTGAAAAAGGCAACCACTTTTGCACTTGTATTAGTGTGGAAAAAACACTTTTCGCACTTGTGTTAGTGTTGAAAAACCACTTTTCGCACTTGTGTTAGTGTTGAAAAACCACTTTTCGCACTTGTGTTGGTGCAGGAAACCACTTTTGCACTTGTATTAGTGTGGAAAAAACACTTTTTGCACTTGTGATAGTGTTGAAAAACCACTTTTCGCACTTGTGTTAGTGTTGAAAAACCACTTTTCGCACTTGTGTTGGTGTGGAAAAAACACTTTTTGCACTTGTGTTAGTGTTGAAAAACCACTTTTCGCACTTGTGTTGGTGCAGGAAACCACTTTTGCACTTGTATTAGTGTGGAAAAAACACTTTTTGCACTTGTGATAGTGTTGAAAAACCACTTTTCGCACTTGTGTTAGTGTTGAAAAACCACTTTTCGCACTTGTGTTGGTGCAGGAAACCACTTTTGCACTTGTATTAGTGTGGAAAAAACACTTTTCGCACTTGTGTTAGTGTTGAAAAACCACTTTTCGCACTTGTGTTAGTGTTGAAAAACCACTTTTCACACTTGTGTTGGTACAGGAAACCACTTTTGCACTTGTATTAGTGTGGAAAAAACACTTTTTGCACTTGTGATAGTGTTGAAAAACCACTTTTCGCACTTGTGTTAGGGTTGATAAACCACTTTTCGCACTTATGTTGGTGCAGGAAACCACTTTTGCACTTGTATTAGTGTGGAAAAAACACTTTTCGCACTTGTGTTAGTGTTGAAAAACCACTTTTCGCACTTGTGTTAGTGTTGAAAAACCACTTTTCGCACTTGTGTTGGTGCAGGAAACCACTTTTGCACTTGTATTAGTGTGGACAAAACACTTTTTGCACTTGTGATAGTGTTGAAAAACCACTTTTCGCACTTGTGTTAGTGTTGAAAAACCACTTTTCGCACTTGTGTTGGTGCAGGAAACCACTTTTGCACTTGTATTAGTGTGGAAAAAACACTTTTCGCACTTGTGTTGGTGTTGAAAAACCACTTTTCGCACTTGTGTTAGTGTTGAAAAACCACTTTTCGCACTTGTGTTGGTGCAGGAAACCACTTTTGCACTTGTATTAGTGTGGAAAAACCACTTTTCGCACCTGTGTTAGTGTTGAAAAACCACTGTTCACACTTGTGTTAGTGTTGAAAAACCACTTTTCGCACTTGTGTTAGTGTTGAAAAACCACTTTTCGCACTTGTGTTAATGTTGAAAAACCACTTTTCGCACTTGTGTTGGTGCAGGAAACCACTTTTGCACTTGTATTAGTGTGGAAAACCACTTTTCGCACTTGTGTTAGTGTTGAAAAACCACTTTTCACACTTGTGTTAGTGTTGAAAAACCACTTTTCGCACTTGTGTTAGTGTTGAAAAACCACTTTTCGCACGTGTGTTGGTGCAGGAAACCACTTTTCGCACTTGTGTTTGTGTTGAAAAATCACTTTTCGCACTTGTGTTAGTGTTGAAAAACCACTTTTCGCACTTGTGTTAGTGTTGAAAAACCACTTTTCGCACTTGTGTTGGTGCAGGAAACCACTTTTGCACTTGTATTAGTGTGGAAAAAACACTTTTTGCACTTGTGATAGTGTTGAAAAACCACTTTTCGCACTTGGGTTGGTGCAGGAAACCACTTTTGCACTTGTATTAGTGTGGAAAAAACACTTTTCGCACTTGTGTTAGTGTTGAAAAACCACTTTTCGCACTTGTGTTAGTGTTGAAAAACCACTTTTCACACTTGTGTTGGTACAGGAAACCACTTTTGCACTTGTATTAGTGTGGAAAAAACACTTTTTACACTTGTGATAGTGTTGAAAAACCACTTTTCGCACTTGTGTTAGTGTTGAAAAACCACTTTTCGCACTTATGTTGGTGCAGGAAACCACTTTTGCACTTGTATTAGTGTGGAAAAACCACTTTTCGCACTTGTGTTAGTGTTGAAAAAACACTTTTCGCACTTGTGTTGGTGCAGGAAACCACTTTTGCACTTGTATTAGTGTGGAAAAACCACTTTTCACACTTGTGTTAGTGTTGAAAAACCACTTTTCGCACTTGTGTTAGTGTTGAAAAACCACTTTTCGCACTTGTGTTGGTGCAGGAAACCACTTTTGCACTTGTATTAGTGTGGACAAAACACTTTTTGCACTTGTGATAGTGTTGAAAAACCACTTTTCGCACTTGTGTTAGTGTTGAAAAACCACTTTTCGCACTTGTGTTGGTGCAGGAAACCACTTTTGCACTTGTATTAGTGTGGAAAAAACACTTTTCGCACTTGTGTTAGTGTTGAAAAACCACTTTTCGCACTTGTGTTAGTGTTGAAAAACCACTTATCGCACTTGTGTTGGTGCAGGAAACCACTTTTGCACTTGTATTAGTGTGGAAAAACCACTTTTCGCACCTGTGTTAGTGTTGAAAAACCACTGTTCACACTTGTGTTAGTGTTGAAAAACCACTTTTTGCACTTGTGTTAGTGTTGAAAAACCACTTTTCGCACTTGTGTTAATGTTGAAAAACCACTTTTCGCACTTGTGTTGGTGCAGGAAACCACTTTTGCACTTGTATTAGTGTGGAAAACCACTTTTCGCACTTGTGTTAGTGTTGAAAAACCACTTTTCACACTTGTGTTAGTGTTGAAAAACCACTTTTCGCACTTGTGTTGGTGTTGAAAAACCACTTTTCGCACGTGTGTTGGTGCAGGAAACCACTTTTCGCACTTGTGTTAGTGTTGAAAAATCACTTTTCGCACTTGTGTTAGTGTTGAAAAACCACTTTTCGCACTTGTGTTAGTGTTGAAAAACCACTTTTCGCACTTGTGTTGGTGCAGGAAACCACTTTTGCACTTGTATTAGTGTGGAAAAAACACTTTTTGCACTTGTGATAGTGTTGAAAAACCACTTTTCGCACTTGTGTTAGTGTTGAAAAACCACTTTTCGCACTTGTGTTGGTGCAGGCAACCACTTTTGCACTTGTATTAGTGTGGAAAAAACACTTTTCGCACTTGTGTTAGTGTTGAAAAACCACTTTTCGCACTTGTGTTAGTGTTGAAAAACCACTTTTCGCACTTGTGTTGGTGCAGGAAACCACTTTTGCACTTGTATTAGTGTGGAAAAAACACTTTTTGCACTTGTGATAGTGTTGAAAAACCACTTTTCGCACTTGTGTTAGTGTTGAAAAATCACTTTTCGCACTTGTGTTGGTGTGGAAAAAACACTTTTTGCACTTGTGTTAGTGTTGAAAAACCACTTTTCGCACTTGTGTTGGTGCAGGAAACCACTTTTGCACTTGTATTAGTGTGGAAAAAACACTTTTTGCACTTGTGATAGTGTTGAAAAACCACTTTTCGCACTTGTGTTAGTGTTGAAAAACCACTTTTCGCACTTGTGTTGGTGCAGGAAACCACTTTTGCACTTGTATTAGTGTGGAAAAAACACTTTTCGCACTTGTGTTAGTGTTGAAAAACCACTTTTCGCACTTGTGTTAGTGTTGAAAAACCACTTTTCCCACTTGTGTTGGTACAGGAAACCACTTTTGCACTTGTATTAGTGTGGAAAAAACACTTTTTGCACTTGTGATAGTGTTGAAAAACCACTTTTCGCACTTGTGTTAGGGTTGATAAACCACTTTTCGCACTTATGTTGGTGCAGGAAACCACTTTTGCACTTGTATTAGTGTGGAAAAAACACTTTTCGCACTTGTGTTAGTGTTGAAAAACCACTTTTCGCACTTGTGTTAGTGTTGAAAAACCACTTTTCGCACTTGTGTTGGTGCAGGAAACCACTTTTGCACTTGTATTAGTGTGGACAAAACACTTTTTGCACTTGTGATAGTGTTGAAAAACCACTTTTCGCACTTGTGTTAGTGTTGAAAAACCACTTTTCGCACTTGTGTTGGTGCAGGAAACCACTTTTGCACTTGTATTAGTGTGGAAAAAACACTTTTCGCACTTGTGTTAGTGTTGAAAAACCACTTTTCGCACTTGTGTTAGTGTTGAAAAACCACTTTTCGCACTTGTGTTGGTGCAGGAAACCACTTTTGCACTTGTATTAGTGTGGAAAAACCACTTTTTGCACGTGTGTTAGTGTTGAAAAACCACTGTTCACACTTGTGTTAGTGTTGAAAAACCACTTTTCGCACTTGTGTTAGTGTTGAAAAACCACTTTTCGCACTTGTGTTAATGTTGAAAAACCACTTTTCGCACTTGTGTTGGTGCAGGAAACCACTTTTGCACTTGTATTAGTGTGGAAAACCACTTTTCGCACTTGTGTTAGTGTTGAAAAACCACTTTTCACACTTGTGTTAGTGTTGAAAAACCACTTTTCGCACTTGTGTTAGTGTTGAAAAACCACTTTTCGCACGTGTGTTGGTGCAGGAAACCACTTTTCGCACTTGTGTTAGTGTTGAAAAATCACTTTTCGCACTTGTGTTAGTGTTGAAAAACCACTTTTCGCACTTGTGTTAGTGTTGAAAAACCACTTTTTGCACTTGTGTTGGTGCAGGAAACCACTTTTGCACTTGTATTAGTGTGGAAAAAACACTTTTTGCACTTGTGATAGTGTTGAAAAACCACTTTTCGCACTTGTGTTAGTGTTGAAAAACCACTTTTCGGACTTGTGTTGGTGCAGGCAACCACTTTTGCACTTGTATTAGTGTGGAAAAAACACTTTTCGCACTTGTGTTAGTGTTGAAAAACCACTTTTCGCACTTGTGTTAGTGTTGAAAAACCACTTTTTGCACTTGTGTTGGTGCAGGAAACCACTTTTGCACTTGTATTAGTGTAGAAAAAACACTTTTTGCACTTGTGATAGTGTTGAAAAACCACTTTTCGCACTTGTGTTAGTGTTGAAAAACCACTTTTCGCACTTGTGTTGGTGTGGAAAAAACACTTTTTGCACTTGTGTTAGTGTTGAAAAACCACTTTTCGCACTTGTGTTGGTGCAGGAAACCACTTTTGCACTTGTATTAGTGTGGAAAAAACACTTTTTGCACTTGTGATAGTGTTGAAAAACCACTTTTCGCACTTGTGTTAGTGTTGAAAAACCACTTTTCGCACTTGTGTTGGTGCAGGAAACCACTTTTGCACTTGTATTAGTGTGGAAAAAACACTTTTCGCACTTGTGTTAGTGTTGAAAAACCACTTTTCGCACTTGTGTTAGTGTTGAAAAACCACTTTTCACACTTGTGTTGGTACAGGAAACCACTTTTGCACTTGTATTAGTGTGGAAAAAACACTTTTTGCACTTGTGATAGTGTTGAAAAACCACTTTTCGCACTTGTGTTAGTGTTGAAAAACCACTTTTCGCACTTATGTTGGTGCAGGAAACCACTTTTGCACTTGTATTAGTGTGGAAAAAACACTTTTCGCACTTGTGTTAGTGTTGAAAAACCACTTTTCGCACTTGTGTTAGTGTTGAAAAACCACTTTTCGCACTTGTGTTGGTGCAGGAAACCACTTCTGCACTTGTATTAGTGTGGAAAAAACACTTTTTGCACTTGTGATAGTGTTGAAAAACCACTTTTCGCACTTGTGTTAGTGTTGAAAAAACACTTTTCGCACTTGTGTTGGTGCAGGAAACCACTTTTGCACTTGTATTAGTGTGGAAAAACCACTTTTCACACTTGTGTTAGTGTTGAAAAACCACTTTTCGCACTTGTGTTAGTGTTGAAAAACCACTTTTCGCACTTGTGTTGGTGCAGGAAACCACTTTTGCACTTGTATTAGTGTGGACAAAACACTTTTTGCACTTGTGATAGTGTTGAAAAACCACTTTTCGCACTTGTGTTAGTGTTGAAAAACCACTTTTCGCACTTGTGTTGGTGCAGGAAACCACTTTTGCACTTGTATTAGTGTGGAAAAAACACTTTTCGCACTTGTGTTAGTGTTGAAAAACCACTTTTCGCACTTGTGTTAGTGTTGAAAAACCACTTTTCGCACTTGTGTTGGTGCAGGAAACCACTTTTGCACTTGTATTAGTGTGGAAAAACCACTTTTCGCACTTGTGTTAGTGTTGAAAAACCACTTTTCACACTTGTGTTAGTGTTGAAAAACCACTTTTCGCACTTGTGTTAGTGTTGAAAAACCACTTTTCGCATGTGTGTTGGTGCAGGAAACCACTTTTCGCACTTGTGTTAGTGTTGAAAAACCACTTTTCGCACTTGTGTTAGTGTTGAAAAACCACTTTTCGCACTTGTGTTAGTGTTGAAAAACCACTTTTTGCACTTGTGTTGGTGCAGGAAACCACTTTTGCACTTGTATTAGTGTGGCAAAAACACTTTTTGCACTTGTGATAGTGTTGAAAAACCACTTTTCGCACTTGTGTTAGTGTTGAAAAACCACATTTCGCACTTGTGTTGGTGCAGGCAACCACTTTTGCACTTGTATTAGTGTGGAAAAAACACTTTTCGCACTTGTGTTAGTGTTGAAAAACCACTTTTCGCACTTGTGTTAGTGTTGAAAAACCACTTTTCGCACTTGTGTTGGTGCAGGAAACCACTTTTGCACTTGTATTAGTGTGGAAAAAACACTTTTCGCACTTGTGTTAGTGTTGAAAAACCACTTTTCGCACTTGTGTTAGTGTTGAAAAACCACTTTTCGCACTTGTGTTGGTGCAGGAAACCACTTTTGCACTTGTATTAGTGTGGAAAAACCACTTTTCGCACTTGTGTTAGTGTTGAAAAACCACTTTTCACACTTGTGTTAGTGTTGAAAAACCACTTTTCGCACTTGTGTTAGTGTTGAAAAACCACTTTTCGCACGTGTGTTGGTGCAGGAAACCACTTTTCGCACTTGTGTTAGTGTTGAAAAACCACTTTTCGCACTTGTGTTAGTGTTGAAAAACCACTTTTCGCACTTGTGTTAGTGTTGAAAAACCACTTTTCGCACTTGTGTTGGTGCAGGAAACCACTTTTGCACTTGCATTAGTGTGGAAAAAACACTTTTTGCACTTGTGATAGTGTTGAAAAACCACATTTCGCACTTGTGTTAGTGTTGAAAAACCACTTTTCGCACTTGTGTTGGTGCAGGAAACCACTTTTGCACTTGTATTAGTGTGGAAAAAACACTTTTCACACTTGTGTTAGTGTTGAAAAACCACTTTTCGCACTTGTGTTAGTGTTGAAAAACCACTTTTCACACTTGTGTTGGTACAGGAAACCACTTTTGCACTTGTATTAGTGTTGAAAAACCACTTTTCGCACTTGTGTTAGTGTTGAAAAACCACTTTTCGCACTTATGTTGGTTCAGGAAATCACTTTTGCACTTGTATTAGTGTGGAAAAAACACTTTTCGCACTTGTGTTAGTGTTGAAAAACCACTTTTCGCACTTGTGTTAGTGTTGAAAAACCACTTTTCGCACTTGTGTTGGTGCAGGAAACCACTTCTGCACTTGTATTAGTGTGGAAAAAACACTTTTTGCACTTGTGATAGTGTTGAAAAACCACTTTTCGCACTTGTGTTAGTGTTGAAAAAACACTTTTCGCACTTGTGTTGGTGCAGGAAACCACTTTTGCACTTGTATTAGTGTGGAAAAACCACTTTTCACACTTGTGTTAGTGTTGAAAAACCACTTTTCGCACTTGTGTTAGTGTTGAAAAACCACTTTTCGCACTTGTGTTGGTGCAGGAAACCACTTTTGCACTTGTATTAGTGTGGAAAAACCACTTTTCGCACTTGTGTTATTGTTGAAAAACCACTTTTCGCATTTGTGTTAGTGTTGAAAAACCACTTTTCGCACTTGTGTTGGTGCAGGAAACCACTTTTGCACTTGTATTAGTGTGGACAAAACACTTTTTGCACTTGTGATAGTGTTGAAAAACCACTTTTCGCACTTGTGTTAGTGTTGAAAAACCACTTTTCGCACTTGTGTTGGTGCAGGAAACCACTTTTGCACTTGTATTAGTGTGGAAAAACCACTTTTCGCACTTGTGTTAGTGTTGAAAAACCACTTTTCGCACTTGTGTTAGTGTTGAAAAACCACTTTTCGCACTTGTGTTAGTGTTGAAAAACCACTTTTCGCACTTGTGTTAGTGTTGAAAAACCACTTTTCGCACTTGTGTTAGTGTTGAAAAACCACTTTTCGCACTAGTATTAGTGTGGAAAAACCACTTTTCACACTTGTGTTAGTGTTGAAAAACCACTTTTCGCACTTGTGTTAGTGTTGAAAAACCACTTTTCGCACTTGTGTTGGTGCAGGAAACCACTTTTGCACTTGTATTAGTGTGGAAAAAACACTTTTCGCACTTGTGTTAGTGTTGAAAAACCACTTTTCGCACTTGTGTTAGTGTTGAAAAAACACTTTTCGCACTTGTGTTAGTGTTGAAAAACCACTTTTCGCACTTGTGTTGGTGCAGGAAACCACTTTTTGCACTTGTGATAGTGTTGAAAAACCACTTTTCGCACTTGTGTTAGTGTTGAAAAACCACATTTCGCACTTGTGTTGGTGCAGGAAACCACTTTTGCACTTGTATTAGTGTGGAAAAAACACTTTTCGCACTTGTGTTAGTGTTGAAAAACCACTTTTCGCACTTGTGTTAGTGTTGAAAAACCACTTTTCGCACTTGTGTTGGTGCAGGAAACCACTTTTGCACTTGTATTAGTGTGGAAAAAACACTTTTCGCACTTGTGTTAGTGTTGAAAAACCACTTTTCGCACTTGTGTTAATGTTGAAAAACCACTTTTCGCACTTGTGTTGGTGCAGGAAACCACTTTTGCACTTGTATTAGTGTGGAAAACCACTTTTCGCACTTGTGTTAGTGTTGAAAAACCACTTTTCACACTTGTGTTAGTGTTGAAAAACCACTTTTCGCACTTGTGTTAGTGTTGAAAAACCACTTTTCGCACGTGTGTTGGTGCAGGAAACCACTTTTCGCACTTGTGTTAGTGTTGAAAAACCACTTTTCGCACTTGTGTTAGTGTTGAAAAACCACTTTTCGCACTTGTGTTAGTGTTGAAAAACCACTTTTCGCACTTGTGTTGGTGCAGGAAACCACTTTTGCACTTGTATTAGTGTGGAAAAAACACTTTTTGCACTTGTGATAGTGTTGAAAAACCACTTTTCGCACTTGTGTTAGTGTTGAAAAACCACTTTTCGCACTTGTGTTGGTGCAGGAAACCACTTTTGCACTTGTATTAGTGTGGAAAAAACACTTTTCGCACTTGTGTTAGTGTTGAAAAACCACTTTTCGCACTTGTGTTAGTGTTGAAAAACCACTTTTCGCACTTGTGTTGGTGCAGGAAACCACTTTTGCACTTGTATTAGTGTGGAAAAAACACTTTTTGCACTTGTGATAGTGTTGAAAAACCACTTTTCGCACTTGTGTTAGTGTTGAAAAACCACTTTTCGCACTTGTGTTGGTGTGGAAAAAACACTTTTTGCACTTGTGTTAGTGTTGAAAAACCACTTTTCGCACTTGTGTTGGTGCATGAAACCACTTTTGCACTTGTATTAATGTAGAAAAAACACTTTTTGCACTTGTGATAGTGTTGAAAAACCACTTTTCGCACTTGTGTTAGTGTTGAAAAACCACTTTTCGCACTTGTGTTGGTGCAGGAAACCACTTTTGCACTTGTATTAGTGTGGAAAAAACACTTTTTGCACTTGTGTTAGTGTTGAAAAACCACTTTTCGCACTTGTGTTAGTGTTGAAAAACCACTTTTCGCACTTATGTTGGTGCAGGAAACCACTTTTGCACTTGTATTAGTGTGGAAAAAACACTTTTCGCACTTGTGTTAGTGTTGAAAAACCACTTTTCGCA